>NC_091752.1:64311368-64398868 GCF_043380555.1 Nothobranchius furzeri | reverse complement strand
TCTAGTAGCTTTTATTTCTCTGGGTTGTTTTAACTTCAGATAATTTTTTAATGTGAGGAACAGATGTGTAAAATGGGGCTGATTGTGACTACGACCGGTGGACTTGGATACAGAGTATGTTGGTTACTACTACACCAATGTTTTACTTCAATATCAATAATACTGATTGAATTTAAAGAGGGACGCCATCAGAAAATGTAACTGCACCCCTAGTCAAGATTTGAAAAATGCCATGAAAGTGGGCGTTAATTGCCAAGAGGCACAGGATGTTTCTCAATGCCAAGGAACCTTGCCTTGATGTCTTGGCCCCACCCCGGTTGCCTAGGAGATACGTCACCGGGAGCAGTCAAGACGTGTTCCAATGTTCTACCAAGGTGTGTGTTCTCTGTTTGCTAGCCGTTTAGCTAGCTGATTGAGGATGCACCGACGGTGTCTTGTAGCCTAGACTTGGTCAAAAATTACCCAGAATACACCACGGTATTTTCAAAAGGACGGCGGAGCAGATGCCGGCAGCTACTTCCGGGACAATTTCCAAGTTTAAAAGTAAGTCAACTAATTTAAAATGTTTTTTTAGATCCAAAGAAGTGATCTATTGTTGGTTAGTTGCTTAGTAGTTGCAGCTTCGGTGGCCAGTGGGTAGTAACTCACTTATATTTTTAACTTAATAAATATATACACAACTTAAAAAGTAAAAGTTTGTTATATATTTATATTGAAAATAATAATACGTATAAAATATCACGTTGTCTCCCGTGTCACGTGACGTTACGTGACCACCGTGGAAGCCGCGGTCACGTGATGCAAGTCTGTTCCATTTAACCGTTTTCTTTAACCAAGGAAGGACAGCGTCCTCGCAAGCCTCGCAAGACATCGCCTCACAAGGCAAGGCGCCTTGACATTGAGAAACACCCACAGAGTGGCATGGCCAAGTGTGGGGAATTTCCATCCTGGGAGGGGGGGGGGGGGGGGGGTGGGAGGAGACTGTACTGATGACGCGAAATTGTTCCAGCCCCAGTCAATCACAAGTTTAAAATGCAGTAGCCACAGTTCAACCCACAGGGGGCAGCACTAAGACGTTTTTAGACCTAGATTCTAGACTTAATCAAGTTTACACAAACATGTCAAAAATGCACAGAAACAGAAAGATTGCATTTGTAAAGACCCGATTGTACAGTTTATAAGCAAAAAAAGTCATTTTGGGGTTTAGTTACTCTTTAAAGAGCAAGTAACCATCTGCTGCCCTCTATCACTGCCTCAGTGCCGCTCTTTCAGTACGCCAGGTGACGCCTCTTTCAGAAGCATTTTTCTAACAGGAAGTGTGGATGAAATAAATCTCCACCCATAGATGTTTGCTAAGGTTGACTAGCTGTGGGGGCCCTTTTGAATTGGGCTGATTCCATTAGTTAATAAGTGGTGGTCACGCATTACTTTCTTAGGGTTTTATTCAATCTTTCCATCAGTTTGCGGGAGCCCCGCTGGATAGGTGTGTGGTGCGGTTTACGTCATCCTTTAAATCATCTTCTCATAACACCGTACGAATAATGTAATATGGGTTGAAACTGGTTCAGTGTTGGGCTCCCCATGGGTGTGTCAGTTAAGGGCTTCACCCTTTTAGGGGAGCTTGTCACCTTGAGGTTAGGAGGTTTGGACCCAAAATGCAAGAACCCAGAACGACAGGCAGGAGCAGTTGCAAAAATAAGAATCCTTTATCTTAGGAGGAGTGACAAAAACTCGAGAGAACAGGAGACAACTAGAAAAACGCTGAGAAACGACAATGGACCAACAAACGCTGAGAGACAAGACAGGGTTATATACACAGGGGCTGGGTGATTAAGGGAATTGGGCACAGGTGAGACTAATAAACGGAGAAGAGGAGCAGAAGGGGGGGGAAGGGGGGGGGGAAGGGAGGGAACCAGACCTAAACGGGGAAGGAAACAATACACCAAAGGGAGATTCAACCTAGATAATCTAAACATACAGAAAATTAAAGAAAGGTGAACTACTAAACCTGAGACTAGAAAAACTCATAAATAGGAACTTAAAGAAAGCAGAACTGAACAAAGAGGAGATCTAACACAGGGGGGTCTTAATACTGAAAATGGGTAAACTAAATATGAAGTGAGCAAGGGCGGATCTACAAGGGTGGCCTTGCACTGCTGCCACCCCAGCTGGCAGCTATAGATTCAAGAAAAATCAAAGTTTTTTTTACTCTCAGGCTCATAAAGACCTATTTACAGTCTGCTTTGACAGAGAAAAAGAGGTGTGCCTTCAAGCTTATTAAATGAGGACCCAAAACAAATGAATATGTAAATACTGGGAAAAGGAAAACATGTTTCTGAGCGAACAATAAAACCAAAGTACAATATCTCAGTGCAGTGAAATATTTCCTTACACACGGTGCAGTTAGATTTACCTTGGTTCAGCTCACACGCACGCACACGCACACGCGCACACGCACACGCACACACACACACACACACACACACACACACACACACCAAGCTGTTTGCCTATTGTAGGTTGGCTCACCCAGTCTTGTCCCTGGTGTCCTTAGATACCTCTCTGATCTTGGCCATGATGAGGACAGGTGTCTTTTATACAGGTAACGAGTTCAAACAGGTGCCATTATTACAGGTAATTAGTGGAGGACAGAAGAGCTTCTTAAAGACAGCAAGGTCCAAAATTCTTGATGTTTTTAGCTGCTGAATTCCTATTTTCGACACCACTTTACAAATAAATTCTTTAAGAAAGTCATGTTTTTTTTTTACCATTGTGTGTATCACAGTTCAGATGTATCCATAATGAAAATGACAGATCTCTCTTATCTTTTTGAGAGGGACAACTTGCACACTCGGTGGCTGCCAAATGCATGTTTGCCTCACTGTAAAAAATTACACAAAGAATGAGTGAGAAAAACTTTCAGGACTTTCTCTGGTGCTTGTCGTGCACATATGGACAACTGTGATTACAATGAAAATGTCTCGGTAGTGATTCTGACGAGCAGTGGTGTTGACCTCTTCCACACACGAGGCACACTGAAGCCCTTCCACAGTGCTGCCTGCGTAGTTCTCCAGCATGGACAACATTGATTTTCAATACATGTGTCAGCAAAGAGTGGGATTTGTGCCACGCAGCACGCTTGTTTAACTCGTAACCACAGAATCAGGTCAAAACCACGAATGCAGCACATCGACTAATGCACAACTAGCTGTGGTGCAGCAGAACAGCACCTCATTCCTGCTCTTCACGACGCATTAGCTGGCTGTTCATATTGAAGCTGTAGACAAATTCTACTGATGGGTCTGCCATAGTGCTAGACATGCTCCACAGCTAAATGTTTTCTGTTGTTCGTTCTTCTTGAAAACACAAAACTTTCATCTAAATCTACAGAATTATTATGTGGCATCACAGACTTTTTAAAGTCTGTTAAAAAGTCCTTTAAATTAAATGGCAAATTCAATGTCACCTGAGACTAGACTGTAGGCAGGCAGGCAGGCAGGTTGGTAGGTTGGAAGGTAGGTAGGTTTTTTCAATTCAATTCTTTATTCAGGACAATGCAAATTAATAAACAATCAAATACACTGTATCGATCGTAAATGGGCCAGATTATAGCATAGTTGCTAATTTGCATCTGTAGTCCGTCAACAAGATAACTAAGTAAAACAAGTAGCACTATACCATTTAAAAACAGTCAGATAGAAACATTCCATTAAAATAGACAAACAAAAAATAAGAATAACTAAAGATGCAAACATGTCTGGGAACCTTTAAGATGTAGTTTGAGGTGCTTTTTAAAGGTGCTATAAGGGGGAATCTCTCTGATATTCGCTGGGATGTTGTTCCAAAATTGACTCCCTCTAACGGACAGTACCATTTGTCCGAACGCCGTTTTCCTGTAGGGGATCTGAAGGTCTCCTCTTGTGGAGGCTCTAGTACCATAGCCTATGTCTGGTTTTAATTTTATGTATGCGGAAAGTGGAGGTGGAGCCAGTCCATTAAGTGCTCTGTAGATTAAACAACTATTTTTGAATTTAATAAAATTGTAGTTTTCGCCCTTCAGTGGTGATTCTGCCTTTTTATGCACATAATTAAAGACACAGCATCAAAGTTGTGTTGGCACAGGGGGAGAAAGCCAGCGTGATAGGAGGAGAGATAAAATTATGACGTGTTTGAGGTTAGATCACTCAGAGGGGAACCAGAGTGCACAGACAACGTCCGACTGAGCTGCAGTGTGCACTCTGCAATCAGCCAGAAAAGGTCAAACGTGTTGTACTTCAGTGGACCACACACACCCACACACACACGGAATAGCAAAGGGATTTAGAGACACAATGAATGAAGGTAAAGTTTACATTACCTTCTAGGTGTTGTTTGGGAACGCTTCAAAAGTCGTTTGTCTTTTGTTTAAGTAAGGAGATGGGATTCAGCCGTAGGGCTGAGAAAGGAGACTTGAACATTTGGTCTGTGGCGAAGGTTTTGAATGAGGATTTAAGGAGCATGAGACCTTTTTAATGCTGCAGGACACAGAAATAAAAACAATACTCTTTATTTTTTTATTATTTCTATTCAAGGAAGCCATAATCTATGTATATGTGCCAACAGATCAGATTATTTTAAAGAACTTGGCCGTTTCTTGTGTACTCACGTCCTTGTGAAACGTTGGCAACGATGGCCCAAGGCCTGTTCCAATCCTCAGTATGCATAACGGCAAGTTCGCTCAAAGGCTGTGTGTTCCTACCTACCTACCAGAGGTGGATGTGTTCTTGGTCCACCCATTGTGTCAACGATGCATCAATGCATTCTTCTGCGTACTTGGGACAGCAACGTTTCCCATAATGCCTTGCGCCGCAAACTGTTAAATTCCAGACGTTAGCGGATAAATCGAATAACTGTACTGTTTTATATTAGTTACAAATAAAATAATATAAAGTTGTCTATTATTGTAAATAATTGTGTGTAACCTGTAAATTTTGCTGTGTGCATTTTACTCTTCACCATCCCTGAAAATGCTAATTAGCTAAGCCACTATAAGAAAAAATAAAGCAGCGTAGCTCTGGTCTGATGAAAATAAACATTTTTTCTTCATTATAATGCAGGAAATAGTAGAATTTTATCAGGTTTGATCAAAAGGTGACCAAATATAATGCAAATAATAATTTTTTGTTGTTTTGTTGAACAAACTAGACTTTGTTTTTATGTCAGGTCATTTTTCTTATCTTTTCTTATCCGGCTCTCAGAGAGTACAGACGCTTTTTCTTCAGCTCCCTTATCTGCTTCCCCAAGGCTCTCTGTCCTGTCTGCCTACAGAGCACTTCTCTGCATTTCTCCTGAAATCACTACTTCTTTTTTGGAAAATGGACTTAATTAACTGGTCATTCAACGTGATTGATACGATTTTTTCTACGATGAGAACGGAGAAGGGGGCTCCCACCTGTCCCGAGGGGACATTCGCAGCGGGATATGCACTCGATTCTTGGGAGGTCTGGCGAATCGTGTGCCTCTCTCAGTTGTCCATCGAGGACGTGGAAGATTTGTGGATATTCGGCCTAATGATCACTGGATTTCTTCTGATTGGAGTGGGAGGATATCTGGTTTTCTGGAAATTTGGGAAGACGGGAGCGATTGGAGTGCGACCCGTACCCACGGAATGTGCCGCCCGTGCGGTGACCTCACAGACTGGGACGTTACTCGAGGTGAACCGTAAGCTGGACAATGTCCTCGCGGCATTGCCTGTGTTAGTGCGCAAGATGGATGTCATCTCGGAGAGGGTCGCCGGACGGTGTGGGGATGTTTATAGCGTATAACTGGCTTCACTGGTGGACATGAATGACCACTTAATAGACTCCAAGGCAGAGAGGAAAATTATCTCTGCCTGCCCTAAACAAAGTCTTGTTTATCCTAATCTGACGCCAAGGGCAGCCTCCAAGGCTGCCATCAACACGCCCCCATGAAAGGAGGAATGCTGACAGATGCTGTGTCCCGACCTTCCCCCCGCCTTCAGATTGTGACTTCTGCTTCAAGCTCATCAACCTGCAGGAAACTCAATGTGCTCTCTGGTCCCCATTTCTCCCTCCCACCTGTTTGACTGCAGCTGGCCGAGAGCCGTACTGGCAGCTCCCGTTGGAGGATTCAGGATCCCGCCCTCCCTATCGGAGTCTGATGTTTTGTAACTGTGATGTTCATGCTTCTATGTTGAGGAGTTTTTTTGTATAGTAGAGCTACTCCCTGCTCCGTGAGGCTCTGTAATGCTGCTGCTTTGGGCCCTGGCAGGATGGGCTGGGGTCTCCATGCCCTGGGTGGCAGTTTGACAACAGAGGTGCCTATTGGGGCCAGTAGGGGAGCTGGCTCCCTGGAGGGCTAAGCCCAACCAGCTTTCCTCCCCATCCCCGCATATTTCTCTCCTCCTGCTCCCTCACATCATCACACAAACATACACATAGGACCTTGGGGGGTGGGCAAGTCAGGGAGTGCGGGTATGGACCCCATTTCCGCATTCCTGTGGAAACCTGCCCCCCAATTTTATTTGCACCTTATACACTTCCACTGACGACATTCCACACAAACACACACTTAGGGCCTTGGGAGTTAGCACATTCAACGGCATTTGGCAGGGGGATATCTCAGCCTCCTCTCGAGTGCCGGTGCCCACTTCCAATTTTAAACCGCACTTTAGACACTGATGGCTGAGGGTGTAAGTGGGGTGGTGCGGTGACATCAGCTGGCATATGCTGGATGATGCCCGCACTGCCCACTCACCACAGCCATGGAATACACCTCATGATCACACAACACTATATTGGAGCAGGCGGAGGGAGACTAGGGGTCTTAGCCACCTCTGTTGTTGCTAGGCTTCCTGGGGCTGGAGGCTAGGAGGGAGATCTGGCCGTCTGGTTGGGGTCTGGGGTGGTGGGTTGCTGTGCTGAGCATTGGGCGGGGGAGCCTGCTCATCAGCACCCCAGCAGAAATGGTCAAACTCTGGTTACCGGTGATGGTTGTACCCAATGTGCAGCAGTACCGGGACCAGAGTGAATAGGGTGTGTATGGGGAGCACGAGTGGGTGTCCGGCGTGCATTTTTGTAAGTCTTGGGTTGTATGTGCATGTGTGAGAATGAGGGAGGGAGCGTGTGACTGTGTTTGTGTATGACTGTATATGTCAGGTGGGGCCTTTGACTCCTCCCCTCTCCTGGAACTTCTCTTGACGATATAGATCTCTGTCCCCCCTCCCCCTGCCACACCTGGTGTGGGGGCTTGTGCCTTGGTCTGCCTGAGTGTTCGTGGCAACCGGGTCTGGGGGTTTAAGATTTTGGCATCTGCCTGTTAGATCCCGGTGGCTGCCTGGTGGGGTCTGGGTCCCTGGGCTCTGCTGGGTCCCCGGCGGGGGTGGTCGCCCCTGGGTCCCGGGTCGCTGGGTCCTGGGCTCGGCCGGCTAGGGGGTGGGAGGCTGCGGGCGGGCCTGTGGGCTTGCCGCTGATATCTCCAGGGACTCTGCCGGCTGCTGGTTGTGGCCCCCCGGGGCGATCCTCTGTGCCTCTCGAGGAGGGCGGGGGCCTTCCTGGTTGCAGTCTCCTTGGGGTTCCTGTGTTCTGGGGCAGCGCCTGGATCTCTGAGACTTGGAGCTCCCCCCGTCTCCTGCACATCTTTGGGGGGCGGATCTGTGGTCCCTCACACTCTCTGTTGGGCGCTCCTATAGAAAAACCTTAAATAAACAAGCGCCTGTACACACACAGGTGCTCACATGGTGCTCTCAAAAGTATGGGCTTGGGCACGTTAAACACAAGTCTTAAGACTATGGTGGGCACTTAATGCGTTGTGATTTATTATCGTGATTCTTCAGTTAAGCAATATTGATTATATATATTTTTTTGTTCTTTTCATCAAGTTGACGCAGTGATAGGTAGATCTTGTTGTATTGTTGTTGTGTCCCTTTTTTGTGTCCCTTTGTTTTTTTTTTTTTTTGTCTTTTTTTTCTGCAGGTCTAGAAGCAGACTCTTGTTCATTTTTGTTTATTTTTGTGGACCCCCCCCCCCCTCCCTCTCTCTCTCTCTCTCTCCCCACCTTTTCTTTTCCCTTCTCTTTCACCTCTGTCTCCGTGTCTGGTCAGAATTACAAAGCATTCAACAACAATAACAATGAAGTATCAGGCGTGACATTAAAAGCAAACGCTTTGATGCTCCACCTGAGAATAAATCTGTAAGGCTTGTCACCAGCATTCAGACATCAATTCTGCTTGCTTCACAGCCAGACAGGACACGTTAAAAAAAAAAAAAAAAAAAGAGCTACTCCCTGCTGGGACTAACTCTGCTATGCCTTTTTTACCTTACCCAAATTATCCTCATGTAACACCCATTTCATCTAATGAAATGAGCGCTGTTCTGGCTGCTCTCGTGACTGCCTGTACCTGTTTTTGTCTACATGTGTGTGTGTTTAACCTTGGTCAGGTTGTGTCTGCGGAGTCAAGTTCCTATGCTCTGGGTCGCTGGAGCGCTGGCAATAAAGCTTATTCTGATTCTGATTCAACTGTAGCAAGAAGCAGCTCTTGTTGCCAGGACACAACGGAGTACGCTTATGTTCCAAATGCCGTCCTCGTCCTTCTGGACTCAGTAGAGCAGGCTTTCAGGGGTCCTTGCCAAGAACATACTTGTCTAGTACACAAGAACGTACTAGCGTCCTTGAGTATTGAGAAACTACCAAGTTACCCCCTACCAGAGCCTTACGCCCAGAACACACCCACACAATGATGGCTTGGATCTAAAGCAAATATCTGACCAACCAGTTGTCTGTCTCCCAGAACCATCAGCATTTACCTGGGTCCAGGAGGGGTGAGTGGCCATGTTTGTGTTTAAAAGCTAGCTTTTCTGTAAATTTACTACTGCAGCTTTAAATTTGACATTGCTGTAAAAGCTTATGTAGCACCTTCCTACCGGGTGGGTGGGCTATATTATATATCTACCAGATACCAAATCCCACCCAAGGATTACACCAGGTAAATTGAGAGCGTCTGCCAGAGATCAAAGGAATCAGCCATTAACCACCGCACCGGGGTTTATTGAAAATTCTAATTAAAACATCATTTAAAAAACCAGGTTAGGACAGTCACTATAAACGGTTGTCAGAACTGGGCCGGAGAGTCTGCAGCCTTATCTGGATGCTGCGGGGCAGATTCCTCCTCCTTGGGGACGCTTGTCTGCCACGCTGCCGGTTTCCTCTTCTCTCGATAGCTCGCCTCCTCCTTCAAGACGCGCGTCTGCCGCACCGCCGTTTCCCTCGATCGGCCGCTTCCTCCTGCAGATCAGTCACTGGCTCGGCCGCGTCACCGCGCCACGCTGTCGTCCTCCTCTGTCGCGGGTCCACCTGTCAGTGAATTTAACGGCAGTCACTGCTCGATCACACACCGCGGGTCACACCTTGTCACAGGGCCGCTACTCACACGCCAGGGCAAAGGAATACCCTGCCCACATCTCCATGAAGCCTCGTCACAGACGATCGGTGTCTTTTCACCCGGCGATTCTCTGCTTGCTGCCACCGTCTCCACAAAAAAACAGACGCTCCTAATCTGCCACCGGTGCAGATAATTGCTCCGGTCCGGATGTCATCTGTCCAAGCTCATCAAAATAAAATCACACACCCTCCCAGTTTCCTGGGTTCCCCAAAATAAAAGCATTCCATGCACTAAACTAAATAAAAAAGAATACACACTAAAAACACACCACACTAGAAGGAAAACCACAATAAAACAGACTTTGCCCGTATGACATCCCCCCACTTCTTGACGTCGTCAGTCCCTGTGACGTGAACAGTTCAATCCCCATACCTGTCTGGTGGCTTGCCAAAATTAGGCCGAGCAGAGCGCCGCACTGCTTCCTGTGGTCCATTTTGGGGAGCCCCGTGCGGAGCTAGGGGAAAAAACCCATAGAACAATGGTTCCGGCCACTTTAGAGTCTCTAAAAGCCTTTGACTGCCTGCTTCAGGCTCCGCTACCGGTGGTAAAATGTCTACAGGGGGTGCTGTACACGGCTTCAATGCATTCCTATGCACCGTCTGCTGGCGACCACCTTTTTCAGGTTGCACCCGATAAACCACCCCCGTCTCTCCCACCTTGTCCAAAATCACAAAAGGATCATTTCCCCACCATGTACACAGTTTACCTCTGCCCTGCCTGTTTCTCTCCCGCACCCACACTCGTTCTCCTGGCAGCAGGGGCATGGCCTTGGCCTTCTTATCATAATGCTGTTTCGACTGAGAAGCTGCCTCGCTCATCTTTTGCCCGGCTATATTATAAGCGGTGGAAAGTCTCCGCTGGTGCTCATTTACCCACCCACTCAGCTCGTGACGTACCTCTTGGGGGCCAACCCCCAGTTCTAGATCTACCGGGAGTCTCAAATGCCTGCCAAACATGAGAAAAGAGGGCGCATAACCGGTGGAGCTGTGTGTTGTGTTGTTATACGCATGTACCAGCTCAGAAATGTATTCCGGCCAGCGGTTCTGCTTGGCTGTCTCCAATGAGCGAAGCATGCCTAGCAATGTCTGGTTGAACCGCTCTGTACCACCATTCCCTGCTGGATGGTATGGCGTTGTGCGACTCTTAGTTACACCATAGGTGTCACAGAGCTGCTTCATTAAGGCAGACTCAAAGTTAGGGCCTTGATCCGAATGGAAACGGGCTGGGCAGCCAAAAGGTTGAATTACATGCGTCCACAGAGCCCTCACTGTGGTCTGCGCCGTCTGATCTCTAGTAGGGATGGCCCAAGCAAACCGGGTGAACAGATCTGTAGCAACAAGTATGTTTTGGAAAACATCAGTAGGCCAACCAAGCGATAAGAAGTCTAACCCTATCACTTCTAAGGGGTAGGACACCACCACAGGGTTCAAAGGAGCCCTCAATTCTACCTTCTCTCTCTGTAAACTACAGGCGACACAACCCTGATGGTAACGACGTACCTCCCCCTCTTGGTCTGGCCAGTAGAACTTTTGTCTGACCCGGGCCAGGGTCCGGTCCACACCAGCATGGGCAGCTGCCTCGTGGATTCTCATCCAAACCTCTCTATGTCGAGAGCTGGGACATACAATCTGGTAGTGCTCCTCATTGGTGCGGGGCTCGATCACCCTCCGGCACAGTAAATTGCCCTTATTCACAAGCCTCTTCTGTTGTTGTAGCAACTTCTGGGCCGTGCGGGACATAGCTTGTCGCTCTGCTCTTGAGGGTCTCGTTTGTCGGTCCACGTACTCTTTAACCAGCCGGATATCCGGGTCATTGGCTTGAGCCAGCTCCCATTCACCATCAGCCCAATCTTCACTTCCTCCATCAGGGGCGAGCTCCACAGCTGCCGAAAATGCAGCCTCCGCATCGGAGGGTTCATCATCCGAGGTGGGCACTGGGAATCTGGACAAGTCATCAGCATTCGTGTTGCTTTTTCCGGGACGATACTTGATGCTGTAGTTAAAAGAGGCAAGCTGAGCAACCCAGCGCTGTTCCGTTGCCCCCAGGCGGGCTGTCTGCAGATGGGCAACAGGATTATTGTCAGTATATACCAAGAACGTTGCACCAGTCAAATAATCCTTAAACTTCTCGGTTACTGCCCACTTGAGTGCCAAAAGCTCCAATTTGAAGGAGCTATAGTTCGCGTCATTACGCTCAGCTGGGTGCAAGCTACGGCTAGCATAGGCTATGACACGTTCCTGCCCCGTTTGTACTTGAGCCAGCACTGCTCCCAGCCCCTGGTTACTTGCATCTGTGTACAAAATGAATGGCAACGAATAATCAGCGTATGCCAGGACTGGGGCCTGGATAAGCGCTGTCTTCAGTGCGTCAAAGGCCACTTGGTGCTCAGGGGACCATCGTACTGCCCGGGTCTCCGTCCCCTTGTTAATAGGGGCGCCAGCGAGCAGTGCATTCAGCGGCCGGGCAATTTTTGCAAATCCCGCTACAAAGCGTCTGTAGTAGCCGGCCAGTCCCAAAAAGGCCCGCACTTGTCGCACAGTAGAGGGGGGCGGCCAATCCCTCACCGCCGAGATCTTATCTGGGTCAGGTGTTACCCCTCTTTGATCTACCACGTGGCCCAAAAATTCACCTCACGTTGCAGTAGTTTACACTTGTCCAGCCGTAGCTTCAATCCGTGCTGCCACAGCCTTTGGAGTACCCCGTCCAGATGCTGTAGGTGAGAGGAGAAATCGGGTGAGTAAATAATGATGTCATCCAAGTACACCAACAGTGACTCTGCCATCTGACCACTTAAACACTGCTGCATAAGTCGCTGGAAAGTGGCGGGGGCATTACACAATCCGAACGGCATGCATTCAAATTCAAACAACCCAAGTGGAGTGGTAAAAGCAGTCTTCTCCCTTTCCTGAGGATCCATTTCGACCTGCCAGTACCCACTGGCCAGGTCAAGGGTAGAAAACCACTCTGCTCGGTTCAGACTGGTCAGAGTCTCCTCTATCCTAGGCAAAGGAAAGGCATCTTTATGAGTTACTGCGTTCAATTTCCTATAATCGACACAGAATCTCCAACTGTTGTCTTTTTTCTTCACTAGGACTATGGGTGCAGCCCAGGGGCTACAGCTCTCTCTAATCACTCCTCTCTCCAGCATATCTGACAACAGGGATTTCACCTCTCTGTACATGAGGGGAGGGAGAGGTCGATATCGCTCCCTAATAGGTGCTGCCCCACCAGTGTGGATTTGGTGTTTTACGGCCTCTGTCCGCACAAAGTCTTCATCATGCTTCGCAAAAACCTTTTCCCACTTCTGCAGCAAGGCACACAGCTCCTCCTGTTGAGCTTCAGACAAATCTGGCCGGTTAGTTAGATCTCTCACCTTTTGTGGAAGCTCACTTTGTTCTGTAGGCACTGCTGCATCCACCAACGCCACTTCAACCGCTCCGTCCTCCTCCAGGGACAGGCTCAGATCACGAGGTCCATGAACATCCGTCTCATCCATGTGGTACAGCTTTCCCAGCTTCTCGTACCGGCCAATAGACAGGCTGTAAGGGTGGGGGTTGCAAACACGCACCGGAATTCTGCCATTTCTTACAATGGCCAGTGTCCTGGCCACGCCCACCTTACTGGTCTCTGATGTCGGGTCTAACAGGGCACAGTAGTCTGCTCCTCGTGGGCCCCTCTGCGCCCGGCCCCAAACCAGCATCTCACTTCTCGGTGTGACCCTTATAGGGCCCCGACGGGCCAGCCGCACAAATCCAAGCAGCCCATCCTCGGCCACAGTAGCTTCAATACGCCTGCAGGTTGCAAAGGCATCCTTCCAGGCCTTCTGATGCTTTATCGGTGATGGGCATGGGGCAGCCGCTGCAGAACTCTTAAACAGGGCCTTCCAGCAAGCAGTCACAATGTTCATGCCTCTAATGAGCGGGTGTGTACAATGTTCATCCTTAACAATAATAATGCCCCGCCCAGGTATGCTAATGCCCTCCACTTCAAAGTCCAACACTGCATAGCCAGTATAGGGGATCTCTAATCCATTGGCTGCTCTCAATTGGAAGAATACAGGGGTCTTCTCAGGTTTAATTCCAGTAAAATATTTTTCTAGGAGACTCTGTTGCATTAAAGTTACTTGGGAACCCGTATCCAGCAACCCCTGGAGCTGGACTCCCTCAATGGTCACCCCTATGGTAGGACTTTGTCCAACAAACGTCTCAGTGGCCCCTTTTCCCTCTGGTGGTGAATCAGCCACCCCTGCCCCCCGGACCTCAGCAGCAGGGATGGTTAGTTTAAAGGAGGCGGTGAAGCATTTGGCTCCCTACAGAACCTGGCTATGTGGCCTGGACGTCTACATCTGTGGCAGATTGGTCAACCTTGTGCATCCCGGTCGTTGGCATATGACGTGGACCGCCGCCTCTCCCTCTCAAACCTTGAGGGTTGTGGAGCAACTGCTGCGGGTTGGAGAAGTGTTTTAACCTCCCTCACCAATTCCTGGGTAAGCTCTCCCATCTGCGCCTTCACGTCCTCCATAATCTCCCTCTTTAGGGCCTCCTTCCAGCCAGGTCCCTGTGATGATTTGGGGGAAGCACATGGGTTACTCACAGCTGAACATGTCGCCTCCGTCGGCGTGTTTCCGTACTCTGCATCAAGTAATAGTGCCTCCTGACGGACAGCAGCAAAATCCCCCTCAGGGTTACGGCGAGCATAAACCTTTAAGGCCTGGGCCAGGGGACCCTCCTGTAACCCCAACAACAGCTGGTCCCGTAAGGCTATATCTGAGGGGGAGTCGTCGGGGTCATGTCGCCGCAACCTACAATGTAGCTCACGCAACCTCAAAATAAAAGAAGATAAAGTCTCACTTGGCTTCTGGGTGCAACCAAAAAACTGAGACCTTAACACCACGGTTGGAGTGCGGTCTCCATACAAGGAATCTAAATAGTCAAGGATTTTACGGACTTGATCTTTTTCCTTCTCTTCCAAAACACTGACCTGACGTTTGGCTTCCCCAGCCAGCGCCCCCAATACAATATCAACCTTCCTGGGTTCTGCCAACTCCTGTGTCCCTAGCAACCCGGTTATCTGTTCCTTCCAGTCACAGTATTTTAAGTCCTCCCCATGTCCTTTAAATTTTGGAAGCCAAGGGGCCCCTGGGTAAACAGGCATCATCATGGCTAATTTATTTGGCTCCAACAGCCGCTCCCAAAGCCTGGATCCTGCCAACAACGCCAAATGTGGCACCTTCCTACCGGGTGGGTGGGCTATATTATATATCTACCAGATACCAAATCCCACCCAAGGATTACACCAGGTAAATTGAGAGCGTCTGCCAGAGATCAAAGGAATCAGCCATTAACCACCGCACCGGGGTTTATTGAAAATTCTAATTAAAACATCATTTAAAAAACCAGGTTAGGACAGTCACTATAAACGGTTGTCAGAACTGGGCCGGAGAGTCTGCAGCCTTATCTGGATGCTGCGGGGCAGATTCCTCCTCCTTGGGGACGCTTGTCTGCCACGCTGCCGGTTTCCTCTTCTCTCGATAGCTCGCCTCTTCCTTCAAGACGCGCGTCTGCCGCATCGCCGTTTCCCTCGATCGGCCGCTTCCTCCTGCAGATCAGTCACTGGCTCGGCCGCGTCACCGCGCCACGCTGTCGTCCTCCTCTGTCTCGGGTCCACCTGTCAGTGAATTTAACGGCAGTCACTGCTCGATCACACACCGCGGGTCACACCTTGTCACAGGGCCGCTACTCACACGCCAGGGCAAAGGAATACCCTGCCCACATCTCCATGAAGCCTCGTCACAGACGATCGGTGTCTTTTCACCCGGCGATTCTCTGCTTGCTGCCACCGTCTCCACAAAAAAACAGACGCTCCTATTCTGCCACCGGTGCAGATAATTGCTCCGGTCCGGATGTCATCTGTCCAAGCTCATCAAAATAAAATCACACACCCTCCCAGTTTCCTGGGTTCCCCAAAATAAAAGCATTCCATGCACTAAACTAAATAAAAAAGAATACACACTAAAAACACACCACACTAGAAGGAAAACCACAATAAAACAGACTTTGCCCGTATGACACTTACAACAGAATGTTTACATGAACTAAAATGAAATGATTAGTTTAAGATTGCAGCAACTAGCCTTTAGCTTATTATTCCATTTGTCTGACCTGATGCCAACAAGGAAGCTATCAACGATGGGTTAGAGTAATTCCTTTTAACCTTTATACCCAAAACAGTGTTCTAAATGTCCATAATATCAGTTTAAATAATATTTTTCTGAAATACATTTAAAAAATGACCAGTTTGAACTGTTAACACAACAGAAAAAGGCTGTAAATGTTTCTGCTTGTTGAATGTTCCTGTAAAACTGTCAGCTGTAACAGCTGGTGTGGTGTGTTTTGGTCAGCCCAGTAGCACTAAAATGGAGCTCCATCCCATCAGCCCATTTGTATTCATACCACAGGTGAGAGTGAATATTCTGCAGTCATTTAGTGGCCTTTAAGTTGTGCACGTGTTCAGTGTTGCACAGTCGGCTCTAATAATAAAAAAAACACATCAGAATACACAATTATTATGCAAAATGCTAATGGCATGCAATTTAATCAATGTGCATTGACATGTAATAAAACTAAGCCCATTCCTGCTTACGTGTGCTCAGCTGGATGATCGTTCCCCCCCCTGCCGTTGCAGCATGCAGGCAGGGAAAACGCTGACACAGTGAGGGTGGGTAACAGGCTGCGGGGCCAATTGTAGAGCAACAATAAAACTTACATTAAAGTTATTAGTGTCACTGTGACCCCACTGGATGCTGTGACAAGCTGAGCTTGCAGTGATCACAGCTGCACAACAAAGTAAAGAAGAGCAGGACAACAGAGGACACAATTCAAGCACAGATATTGTTAAGATGCAATTGATTTTGTTTTGAAGAGTCTAACATGGATTTAGTGGGTTTGGATTCCTCACACATAAAAGTGCTCGTGGAGAGGATTTGTGTGGGTGTGCGTGGGGAGCGTGAGGTGACGTATGACGTACATTCTTGTTTGTCTTTAGGTTGTATATGTTTATGTGTGAGCATGAGGGTAGGAGTGTGTGTGCGTGAGTGTTTGAGTGTAACTGTATCTGTCAGGGGGGGATCTTTGACTCCTCCCCTTTTCTGGGACATTATTGTGGTAATACAACATTCCAATGTACATACAGCTCTCGTGTCTGGGGCTGGAAGTTTTTGGCATCTGCCTGCTCGCTCCCAGTGGCTGCCTGGTGGGTACCGGATCCCTGGAATCTATCGGGTCTCCTCTGGGGTTAGGCGCTCTTGGGTCTGGGTCCGCTGAGTTCCGAGCTCGGCCTGCCCTGGAGCGGGTGGCTGCGGGAGGGCCTGGGTGCAGGGGGGCTGCCAGAGATTTTGGATCCCATGAAAAAATATCAAGTTGGGCCCCCTGGGGGCTCGCCAGGAAACGGCTTTGCCTCTGAATCATTTGGCATGTCTTGTTCTTCATCTCTCTTGGCCAAATTTCTTACAATACTCTCTATTTCATTATCCTTTAAATTTGGTGGCCACATACCTGGGTCATTGGACTCAAACACTGCTTTGGTGGAATCCCTATCACATTTCTTCAGCTGACTTTGGGTCTCTCCATCTTCTGAGCTGTCACACTCTCTCCCTTCTTCCTTCGCTTCCACTCTTTGTCCTGACCAAACCTGACATTAGGAGGGCCCAGGCTCTGTACATAATGAAATTGATATATGTGTTACAATATTGGCTATCATTTGTGATAGGGCTGCACGATATTAGGAAAACCTGCGATATTCGATAACAGTGCTTAATATTGCAATATCGATATTACTTGCGATAAATGAACAAATACTAAAGTATGCAGTGTTGATGTCGTCTGGCGTGTGACGTCTGCTCTGGGTTCAAAGCAAACAAAAACTAATGCATGAATTCAATTACAACATAACATTTTTATTGCAAAAGTATGCAGCTGCACCTGCTACTGTATTAGCAGCAAAACAACAAACTGCATGCATGCAGTTTCTCAGTGACTTTAAAACATCACCTCCACCATAAAACTTTTTCTGATGCTCCAAATACAGAAAAACATCCCTTACCAGGGTTTCTGAATAAATAAAATCAGAAAATAAGTTTAAATGTTAAATAATAGTTAACATCACTTAAATGCAACAGCAAATTCTCTCATTGCAAATGAGCATTTTCTCCACTTATGTGGTTATGATTTAAGGCTGTTGCTGCAACTGGGAAGTGAACTGTGCTGGGCCAAACTAGGAGAATATTAAGATTTTTTGAGGGAAAGAGAAAAACAATTGTCTACCTTTCAGAAGAGAAACTGGCAACAAACTACATGGAAAATATGTGAAAACATTTGTTTTTACCCCCAAATTGAACAAGTTTACCTGGATCTTAAAAAGCAGCTCCGATGATGAAACTGCAACTGATTCTGATGACAAGCTAACTAATTGAACTAGCTCCTCTAAGATAACCGGCTAGCAGAGCTTCTGACTGACAGTTTATGTGCAGCAGCAAATCAACTATCCTGATTAACAAGGTTATAAAAGCTCATAAAGGAAAAATCACTTTGATGTGTGGGGGAACTTTTCCAGGCCCTCTTTAGCAGGGTGGGACTGGGAGGAGAGTGCTGCAGCCTTTTAGCTGGAAGCTAACCGGAGCCTGGGGCTAACATCACCACCCGGTGGAACACTAGCGACATGAAGGTGGGTTGGTTCACCGGCACGTGTCGGAGTCAGCCCGGTAAAAATGATTAACAACACCGAGCGGACTCGCGTTCACGTTTGAAAGCAGCGCTGATTCCAGAAACCTCAGCGCAAAGTGCGTTCGTTGCTCTGAGCCAGCATGACGAACAAGGGAACGGCGCCGCTAATGTTTGGGTGTTGCTTTCCATCCTAAGGTCTACGTAGGGGGCGGGCGTATTACGTGAATGGATCCATCTGATTGGCCGCATATTAGAAGGGCTACATTTGATTGGTCAAATAATACTTCCGCGTAGAAAAACAGAGCTGGTTTACAAAAAGTTGATGTATGACACGGATGGAAATGTTGAACCAAACAATTATTGACGTTTTTGATGTGCTTTGCGATGGGCCTATCGCACGTCCTGTTATCCCGATGACGATAATTTTTCGATATATTGTGCAGCCCTAATTTGTGACAAAATCTTTTTCCAAGTCACAACAGTCTTTAAAATTAATTCACAACAGGAAAAATGCAGCACAGACTCCTGCAGGATATTAGCTGTAGTTCTCCATCATCAATACTAGATTTCATATTTTATTGTGTTCAATGCCCTGCAATGCCCTGGTCCTGTAGAATGAGCCCTGGCATTTTTACTGTGATTGCCTGTTTTTCTGTAAAATCACAGAAAAAGAGAGATGCTCGGGTCGTGCAGGCTGCTTCATGCGCGTTCACGCTCAGGCATAGCCCGTAGCGTTTGCTATCCGTAGCTTTAGCAGCAGAGAGAGTGGTAGTGCCACTTTGTCGCTGTTCCTAACGCCTAGTGACAAACCTAGCTACATTTCTGAGGACCCTTAGCTACTTTCTTCTAGATATTTCCTGCAAATTAGCAACAAAATAGCCATTTTCGCTCCGAACTGTTCTTTGAACGTTGTTTTAGCTGTAATCAAGGATATAAATGTTACAGATACCAAAGATGTCATTGGTGCTTTAGCTCACCTAGTTAGACGTTGGACTCTTGTGCAGGAGACCTGGGTTTGATTCTGGATGTGAACATAGTATATTTAGAGTTTCATTTTTAAATTAGTGGTATTTTTTTTACAGTAAAATGCTCAAATTTTTATTTGAGACTCGCCAAACGGCATTGAATTCACAGATAAAAAAGATGTGGGTTCAACTTTCATTTTGGAACAATTTTTCAACCAAGGGAAGGGAATGATCTGAGCATGCAGGAGGACTGACACATCTTAAACCTTTGTCGGCTGTGCTGAAGAGAAAGGTACAGAACCAAATTATTTAATTAATTAGCTGCGCGTTCTCCTGTCCTCTGTCCTCCGGGCCACACACACACACACACACACACACACACACACACACACACACACACACACACACACACACACACACACACACACACACACACAGGACTGTCTCAGCTGTTATTTTCGTTAAGGAGTGTGCACGTACAGCATGTGCGCCTCGTGCACGAGCCTACTATTGAAGCTGCCGTTAGGCTTTTGGCCTGAGGGGGCAATCGCAAGCATAAAACTTCAAAACTCTGTAAAGTCCCTTTAAAGTCTGTTGTAACTTGGATAAAGATTTTGTCACAAATGATAGCCTATATTGTAAGACATATATGAATTTCATTATGTACAGAGCCTGGATCTTCCCAATGTCAGGTTTGGTCAGGACAAAGTATATACGTATTCATGCAACGTTGTCCAACTTTAACATTTTATGTAACCCTAACTAACCCTGGTTTGAACTGTGTGCTTATTCATTTTGTGTCTATGATGAAGCCATGGAGACTTAATAAAGAAGTCACCTTGTGAGCAGTGAATCCATAATTTTTGTCAGTCATACAGAAATACTTGATTTCAAGAGGAAAGACAGCTGAAAATGTAGTTATGTAAATCTTTGACACAACATGGAAATTTAATTAGATATCCAAATTTGAATTTTATCATCAAATAAAAATTTAGAATAAATAAACACATTTTAAGGGAGTAAAAGGGAAAAGGAGATTAACACCTTTCAGCATGTGCATTTCCTGCTTTTTCCAGCAGTGATCTTGCTAATTCTGTTGAAGGAAATTCACTGTTTAATGAGAGACAGCCGGTGAAAATGATATATAAATAAGTAAGAATGCATGTAGACCTACACACTTAAGCCTGGTTTATGCTTCTCCGTCAGCTCCGCAAGGGACAGACACGCACGGATTGACGGAAGCGTTTTGCTCTTTTACTTCTCCGTCTCCTGGAGAGCGTTGCAAAGCAATTGCCCGGCAGGACAACAGAGGGCATAGCGCTGTTCTTTGGTATCCTGTCATGTATCGGTCCAAGATCGTGTGTTTATTTTGTGTTTTTTGTGTATATAAGAGACTTTTAACACGGACATATTTGTCTCTCATTCTCCCACCGCTTCATGCGCTCCCCACCTCTAAACCCACGTTTCCTGTTATTTCCGTCCACAAATAAAACGCTTGCTGCGCATCTTTTCACTCCTCCAGTCACGGGAGAATTAAACGTTCATGTTTTTAGAGTTTTTTCGCGAGGTATTCTTCAAGCTTCTCCGTGTCTGCCGCTAGTTAAACTCGGCTCTCTTTGCAATGGCGGCGCTGTAAACAACAGCGGCGTCCTGACCAATCACAAGCTTGCGTAATCCGTCTCGTTCGACGGATGTTTAAAAAAGTGGGCTCGACTCCGTACGTACTTGCGTGCCCTACGCAAGGACGGATAATGGCGTTGCGTGTCTCCGCACTGACGCAGACGGAGAAGCATAAATCAGGCTTTAAGCAAAACTGAAACACTAATATAAAGTATATATTATACTTTTTTTCTCCCTTCAGTCTGGGAGGGTGGAACCCCAGCTCCAGCTGTGGACGAGCCCCCAGGGGGCCCGACTTGATATTTTTTCATGGGGCCCAAAATCTCTGGCAGCCCCCTGGATCTAGGTGTAAATTTACATTCTGCTCTTAAATGTGATGTGGCGGACGAACAAGAACAAGTTTCATTTAGTGACTGATCTGTGTAAAATGGAGCTAATAAGATGGTGAAAAACCATGCTGTGATCATAAAGTTTGACCTAAATTTCTCAGGACTCCTCCAGCAGGATCAAAGTGCTCAAATAATGGGAACTTACCCTGCTGCTGCATGCCTCTATCGCAGCCTAGATTGCAAAGACAAATGATGGGAGTTAAGAGTTGTATAATCTGTTGGAGAGTAAAGGGAGCATTGGAAAGAGAAGAAAGGGTGAGGTAAAACTGCAGACGTTCTATATTTAGCCGAGGAGCTGGTGTTTACTGAATCGGGGGTTTAGAGGGAAGCTGGATGGTTTGCCAAAGATTTTCCAATAAACCCTTCCATGCACAGGAAATCCGACACACAAACAGCAGCTTCCGTTTACTATTCCAACCGTCGGAGACTGTCCGTGTCCGGTTCCAACTCGTCTCATTAATATGGTCATTATTCAGATGCTGACCTTATCAGGCTGTGATTTATTACTTACTCTTGTACAGTTTGATTATCATTGTTTTGGTGGCCAGCTATCTCTGTCATTTAATCAGAGTAGGACTCCATGTAGGGTTAGGGTTGCTTGAAGATGCATATTGTTTTGCGCATTTATTTTTATTTATTTATTTTTTTGGTTAAATTGTATGTTAAGGTCTAGGGAAAGTTTCATTTTGATAGAAAATCTACAACCAAAAACTGAAATTGAAGATTTTTCTTCATTTTGCACTCAGCTGGAAAACTTTAATAACGTTTAGTGAAGGTTTGGTTATGTAAGGGTAGAAAAGCAGCTTTTGGTCAGAATATTTTATTTTTGCTGCAGTAAGAATTTTTATTGTAAGTAATTATTGGTTTTACTGAGGAGTGCACTGAACGTTTTCGGCCAAAAATGACCAAAAAGTGCAATTCCGAAACAGATGTTTCATTCCTCATGTGGCACTTTGCTCTTTGCTTTATAAAAACAGTACATTCGAAAAGATTTCAGACGTAAACACTTTTAGTAATGCTGTTTTATGATAAACACTGGAATATTCATATTAATGATGTGACGCACATTTTACTAATGGTTTCACATCTACCGTCTGCCCGGCTTTTTATTTCTCTTCTTTTATGTACCTGCTACACCTGTCACTATTAGCAGGGTTTTTACCATGCTTTCTACATCCACCGTGTCCGGAACACGGTGAAATAAGCAGAGGTGTGGACTCAAGTCACATGACTTGGACTCGAGTCATTATTTTAGTGACTTCTAATTGTGTAGCGTCATGAATGGCCTCTAATTTGTGACAAAGGTCACATTTTCCCAGCTGGGTCGAGCTGGGTTGTTCTGTGACTTAGCCCGCCAGGAGCTGTGATGTCTGCTGAAACCATCTTTATCTGCTGCTGTTCCGTCCCAAGATGAAGGACACTTCAAGTTTCACAATAATGATTTTAAATAATAATTTTAATAAATTCTATGACTTAATTACTGTTCATTACAACCATCATAAATAATTAGGGATGAGCGAGTACACCACTATCTGTATCTGTATCTGTATCTGTTCAACCAACTAAATTATCTGTATCTGTATCTGTACTCGGAATGGGCGTGGCATAACCCGGAAGTGGGCATGGTTTAACCGGAAGTGGACGTGGTTTACATCAATGTACTATTTTAAGTCTGAAATTGATAAGGATTGATCAGAAGTTGCTATGTGTATTGTTTATTTGAAAACTATTTACAGAGCAGCCTCAGAATTGAGATTAAATATTTTTGATCACAATAGTAAAGAAACTATTACAGAACAAGTGTTTCAGTAAAATCAGAACATTAATATTTGAGTGCATGGATTAATACCTCTGAACTCATGCAGTAGGAACTAGGAAATATGAAATGCTAGAACCAGACACAACTTTCTATATATTTTTTTATTTTAATTTGATTAAACTGATTTTTTTCTTAACGTTCTTGGCATTTTCCCACACAAAGTTAAACAAAGAAATGTTGATTAATGTGTGTGTATGTGTGTGTGTGTGAGAGAGAGAGAGAGAGAGAGAGAGAGAGAGAGAGAGAGAGAGAGAGAGAGAGAGAGAGAGAGAGAGAGAGAGAGAGAGAGAGAGAGAGAGAGAGAGAGAGAGAGAGTTCAAAAAAATAAAAAACCCGGTCGGAGCGGAGGTAGTGACAACAGCACGTCAGCTCTGTCTTGTCAAATGCACCATGTCAGTTACGAAAAAAGTAACTTTAAATATTCAACCGAAAAAGAGGCGAGCTGAAGAAAACCTAGGGAAAACTAAAGAAACGTGAGAAAGTGAAGCAATCACAGCGCGATCCGTTACTGTGTGTGTGTGTGCGTGGATGAGCCGGCCGGACTGCGCTCCCGGTCCGCTAGAGAGTTTTGTAAGTAGGGAGGGGCGGGCGCTCTATGTGACTGGCCAATCACAGAGCGTGAAGACAGTCAGTTACCCAATGAAGATTTTCCTTCAGCACGATTACAGATAATGACTCGTTTTACTCGTTTCATGCTCGTATTCGTCAAAAATGCGTTATCCGTACCGGATACTCGTCTGAAACGAGTATCCGGCTCATCCCTATAAATAATCTCTTGGTTCAGTATAAATGTATCTAATTATTGAAATGACTTATTATGCTTTGGGTATAATAATAATTATTGTTGATGATCCGTAATGTGTGTTCACTAAACCAGAAGGTCATCTTTCACGTAACCACCTCATTCATATCCAGGGTAAAGGCTAAACCATCACGTCTTTATTTCATGACCAAGCTTTCTGACGCTGAGAGGGCGTGTTCTGAGTTTTGTTAAAACCAAAATCTCCGCAGCAAAAAGCCAGTTCTTGAACCATACCAGGAGAAGAGGGATGGCCTCCCAAGTCTCTACTAAGCATTCTGTCACTCCGATAGTCTTGCTTCGAATAAACGCAACTGTAAACAGCTGACGCAAAACTACTTCAGAGTTAAGCCAGACGCTCGACACGTGTACCCTGGGACATCTCTGGACCAGAGGATCGGTTCTACTCGGGTCTTCTCTACCGGACCGAGTAACCCTGAGGCTGACAACATCCTCCTTTACCTCCGGATCCACACAGAGGGTCGTCTTGCTGGGTGAGGTAGCACACAGATGGTGTCTGATGCTGTTCTTTCTAAGAAACGAATCAGTAAGCTGCAAAACCAACTTTCCACCCAGAAACGCTTCTCTCGCTGAAAGAAACCTTCTGATTCATTCACGCTTCCAAAAACTCGCATTTCATTTTAGCTTCCATTCAGTCACAGGTTTGCTTTTTAAAACAAGTTTTAATATCAAATTGTCTGTTAAAAATAGTCATTTCTAAATTGTCATTTCAAATTGTCATTTAAAAAAAAAAAGTGTTAGTAATAAATTATTAACTTTAAAAACTTGACTCTTCTTTGAAATTAAACACAGAATGGTGTATATTTTTGGTTATTGTAAAAGCAAAGATTCCTTAAACTTCTGATTCAATAAATAAACTTTTGCTATTAAATTTAATTATCTTAAATTAAACAATCTTTGGATTAAAAATAGACCAAGCTCGTTGGCATATGAACTTCTATCGAATATATAATATCCTAGATATTTATATATGATAGAAGCTTCATTGTTAACTTGTTTGAGCTTTTCTCAGAATCCAACAAAGCTGATAGCAAACAGCGTTAATTCTAGTATGTAGTTAACCACGCTACACTTGACTTGATAAAATCTATAAAGACTTACGACTTGACTCTGACTTGAAGGCCAATGACTTGCGACTTGAATCGACTTGCATCTGTTGACTTGATGATGACTTGAGCATATTTTATATTTTAGTACAAAAGTGGCACGACATGGACAAAAATCTTAAATCATTCTTGGTTCTGGGTTTGATCTTGTTCTGCTAAATGCAGCAGCACTTTGTTTATGATCAGTTTCAGTTGCACTTTCTGCTTGTTTGAGCAAATAAATTAAGATTTAAGAAGCTTTATTTCTGGAATTAATTTATTATCATTGCCAAAAAATTGAAGTTGGACAGATGGCTTGATTATGACTTGAAAGTCCAAAGTGAAGGACCTGGGGCCTCATTTATCAAGCTTGCTTACGCACAAAACGGGGATGGAAAACTGCGTAAGCAACTTTTCACGCAAACTTTAGGATTTATAAAAGAAAACGTAGTGGGAAAATGTGCGCAACTTTACGTTGACTAAGGACCTGGCTTACGCACATGTTGGACATGGAGAGCACCTGCAGTGCTGCTGCTGAGAAGGACACAATTATGAATTCCAGCAGCATAACCACCTGTACCGCTTTGTGTTCACACAGAAGCGCTGCTTCTTATGTGAATTAAATGTTTATGATAAATTGTGATAAATTGATTGAGCAGAGCGAGGGAGTGGTGGGAACCAGGAAATGCTGATTTGGATTTTAGAGTTGAATAAAGAAACATTAACATGTAGATCTTTTTGCTGGCTGGGAGGAAAGCAGAGATGGGATTGATCCTGGGGTTCACTAATGAGACGGGAGGATCAGGAAAGATGATGTGATGTGGCGATCATGAGAAAAATGTTCTATAAACCTAGAAAAACAGCGAGGAGATTGGCAAGTCACATATGTCAATAAAAAAACACAAGAAATCCAGGAAAACTGGTTTAATATCCATAAGCAGGCCAATGATTTAGTTGGAGGTCAGGAATCAAGAGGGAATCAATACTTGCAGGAGCAGAGCATCCAGGAAGCAATCAGGTGGAAAGACCATCACAAGAGCAACAACAAACGACACGACAGCTCACTGGGGAAACAGGTGAATTTAAATATAAGCAGACACAGGTGGAGCCAGTCATGTAATCAGGTCAGCTACCTTCAAAAATAGCTTAGAACAAATGTTCAGTCAGTTCAAATGGTCAGGCTTTAATATCTCGCTGTGTAAAAGTGCATTAATGCAGCATGGAAGGGTTTGCTTTCCATGAGAAAGACTCCACTTCCTGTTCGGTAATGCTTCTGTAATTTCCGCTTGTATTTTAGAAACACCCAACAGGGACTTTTATCCAGCTGCTGAGTTGGATGCACAGGGAAAAAGTAACTTTTGAGCTTTTTACAAACACTCTGCAGGCCAGAAGAGGAACACGAAATAAACAAAAACTCTTTGCTTTTCCCTGTTAAAGTCAGCAGAAAGTTTCCAGGCAAGAAATTAAAAGCTACAAGCTACGCGCATGTAATTTCAGCCCCGAGGCAGAAAGTACACTGTTAGTGTTGACACTTAGTTGGTTTACAGCCCAACACTCGTCGCTATTGTTGATAAGCTGTCGGCGAGGCTGGATGTAGCCTGAGGCTGAGGTGAGCTACATGTGGATAAGTTTGTGTTCTCTGCTGACAGGTTTCACTGCTGCTTTGAAACCACTGGGATCTGCCTTTTTATCACCTGTCGCAGAAAGACGAAAATAGTGCAGTCATTTTTGACGGCTTGTCTGTCTGTTTGCTAAAAATTTCCTGAACCACTGGAATCATTTAAATAAAAAACTCAGAAAGTCTTGATTGGATCTAAATGTACGACTGATACACTTAGAAATCATTCCCATTCAAGATGGTCACTAAGGATAATCTTGACCAACAGAAAACTGGCTACAACTCAGGAAATTAGACAAATATTTAGCTAAAATTTGGTTTCGTGATTATTAAGTCATCCCTCCACATACTCTGAGCTCAGCACATCACACATCTTTCTTCTAATATTCTTATTAACTCGTCCCATCATTCTGTCTGCCTTTTAGCAAAATATCTCCTGAACCAATTGACAGATTTACCAATAAAGTAACCTTGATTCAAGATGGCTGCCACAGCTAATCGGCATTAGAAAGCAGTCATTGCGTTTACGTGCAGCGTCAGAAAACCAAATTATTCTCATAGTTCGACTGAAGTTGGACTTTGAAAATGCACGTCAACGTGTTTGTCCGGCTGAAGTCGAACTGAACTGGACTACTTCTAATCAAGCCATGCAGTTAGAAACAAAAGAAAACACCTTATGAGCGCTCCCCTTCCCAAAGTAACAAGATCGTGGAAATAGTCTTCTGATAATATCATCGCCACAATGTAACACGTGTAACACCGTTCAACAGTACAGCAAATACAAATGAGCATTGTTTTCCATTCCTTTGGACATTTTGTATATCCTGCTTTAACTCCGTTAGCTACACTCCTGCCAGCGTTTGTTACATTTTTCTGATGCTATCAACCAACCAGAAGAATGGCGACACAAAAGGGTGCATGTCCCCACCTATAGAAGCAAAGTGGAACACACTTCATTCAATAATTCGGTCTTCTAGCGGACGTGTAAACTAAGATAAATGCTCCTGATTTTACCTTGATTGTTGCCATAGCTTGATTTATATTTGAATGTAAACAACACACTGAAAGATAAGGCTATAGCTGTATCCAAATTCAGGGGCTGCATCCTTCCAAAACTCCATTTAGAGGCAGATTATGTCACAGCAAAGCTACAGCGCTTTCCAAATTGGAAGGCTTCTACAAAGACAGCCCATTAGCGTGTTTTCATCCAAATTTCAAGGATGACTTTGATGTATCCTTCGTGGCCCAACCTGTCCCAGGATTCAGTTCAGGCCAACCATGAAATTCTTGTTCTTGTCATAATAGTGGACAAGTGGGAGGCCCTAGGCCTTTTTTCTTTGGGCCCTGGTGCCTCCCAATCGGGGGACTTTGGAGTTTCATGTCCCAAGTGTCAGTGATTGTAGCTGTGCTCGGGGAATGCAAACAATCAAAACAGATTGTAAACAAAGCAATTTTTGGTTTTTGATACATTAAGATAAAATACTTGAACTTTGTTTTAGAAGAGCTGCCCTGTGTGGAAGTGCTGACAGGATGGAGGTTGTGAGTTCAAATTCCATTTAGGAAATTTAGTCAGTTTTATTTATTCCAGGGGTCCTCAACTAAATTTGTTAGAGTTTTCCAGAAGACACCAGAGAAGACCAGATGCTCTTCTAAAATAAACTTCAAACATCATTGAATCTTAATTACTATTTAAAATGGCCTTGTCTCCCATCTGGGCTCCTTGATTGTAGTTTTAATTGTGTGTGGAGAACGTGGACAGTTGTAGATGTTTGGGACATGAAACTGTAGAGGCCCCCAATTGGGGGGTGTTAGGGTTAAACAGGAAGTACATTAATCAGGAAGTACATTAATATCAGGTGATACAAGTAGGGCTGGGCGATACGGCTTTAAAACTAAAATCTAATTATTTTTTTTATTCGATTTGTGATTTTTTGCCGATTCTCTCTCCCCTCAGTTATTAAGAATAGCAATAAGTACAACTGGAAGGCACCTTAAAGCCAATTTAGTTTTTTATTCAATCACAAGCAACAAATGTAACCCTTTGTCATGTTGTGGGCAAGGTGCTTAACCCAGGACATGAAGAACCACACGTGAAAATCAAGTAAAAAGAGTAAAATATTTTGTTAAATGAAACTAAGGAAAAACTAAGGGCGCTACTCCAGAAAAGCAGGAACAGGAACGTAAGGGAAATCTAAAACGAAAGAACAAACAATACGAGGCGGAACCAGAGAACCAACAGAATAATAAGTTTGGTGTTTGAATTGTTCTTACAGTCTTAAACCAGTTCTTAACTGTGGTGGACTGGGTGAAGTTCAGTGGAGGAGAGGCGGCAGGTCCGATAGTTGTAGAGGAGGTGGACAGGAGAAGGTTGTGCGAGTCCAGGGCGTAGGTTGGCAGGCAGCCAGGCAGGCAGGCAGAGCAATGGAGAGTGGAGGCCAGAGGATCCTGAGCGACAGGACGAGGAAAACAAATCCAGGCGTGGTTAGAGGATGCGAGGCGTGATACTAGAAACAAGAGCATGCAGGATCTCATAGAACAAGTTTGTTGGAAGATCAGGTAATTTACTGGGCTAGAAGCTGCCCTGGTGAGAGTATCAACCGGCACTGGAGTTGTGTCACACCGCTCCTTAAATCCCCTGGCCCTCTGATTAGTGGAATCAGGATCAGCTGGAGCTCGTGCCACGCCCACCTGCAACACAAACAGCTGACTGCCAGGTTACCTCACCTGCTGATGGAGGCAGACCATGACACCCTAATTTCTGAGATGAATAATGAATAAATAAACACCCAATTGGAATAAAAGTGCCACGCTCCACGTCCGTCGCAGCAAACCCAAACCAGTTCCAAACAACGGATGATTAATTCCTCTCTTAGGAACAAACTTCCCACTCTCACCGGTGGCCATGGATTCGCTTGCTGTTGCTGTTTCATGTGTGTGCTGTGACGCTGTTGTCTCTGTTATGTGAAACTAACGCTACGGAAGCTCCGGGGTCCAAAAAGGGTCTATTATATAAAAATTCGAATTAATGAATTAAATTCATTTATTGCCCAGGCCTAGAACAAGCAACTGTGCTGCTAGGTTGTTTAGCTTTAGCTCTGTCATGGTTGCTAAGCTTCAGGACATACGTTGAGGTGAAAACAAAAGTCCTTCCAGTCTTTCTAGTCGATGAAGGACCCGACCTACATCAACAGGGTAGCCCCAGCTTTAAGACAGGTGAAATGCAGCCCCTAAATTTGGACACGGTCTTTAACTCAATCAATTTAGCAGATATTCAGCTGAAGAGGTGGTAGCTGAGGGTCACTCGTAATTTCTGATTGATCAAAGGAGATTTCACAATACGGTGAGAGATTGTGTGTCAAACAATTTTAAAGACTAAAACGGCTTTAACTCCATCATTTCACTGCAGACAATGATCTTGGGTTAACTCTTCGTTGCACAAGGCAATGATCAGTGTGGATTCCTTGCTAGGTCTTTAATTTCTTTGAGTAATGATTTTAGTAATGTTGAAGAAAAAACTCATAAGTAAAATGTATGTCCCGTGTAGGGATGTAAGGAAATATCGATATGGCAATATATCGTGATATTTTTTCCAGCAATATTATATCTATATTTGAACATCTTAGGTGTGTTCTTGCTGTGCATTATTTCTAATTCCATGTTGTCGTTCTTTTTTAAAACACAGCGGGCAGTAGAGGGCGACAACGTCCTCTGCTGCCCGCAGATAAACAGAGAAGGAAGTGACGCGCCACCATGGTCTAAGTGGGGTATTCCGTCATCCTGAAGAAGCCGGCAGCCGTCGGCGAAACGTAGCGTTAAAAACAGGTAACAGAACCGTTTCTGTGTTTTAAAAAAGAACGACAACATGGAATTAGAAATAACCCACAGCAAGAACACACCTAAGATGTTCAAAGAGAAATACGAACACCAAGAAACGACGGACTTCCGCCGTTTGGAACGATTACACGAGAAACGCGCACGTCTAAGAAACCACCTTCGCTTCTGTTTAAGATGCCGGGACGAAAACATCACAACCACAAGCCTACAGCTGAAAACATCGATCCGGACCAAGACAGCACAAAATATAATAGAAAGAGCACAGAGAGCACTGCTCAAGGAGAGGATAAGGAACGCCATAACCAAACAGAGGAGTGTGGAGGACGAACTGGAAAGAGGACACCTGGACTTGAAAAGGAATTTCAAACTCGATAAACAAATGGAGGAACTAATTAAAAGACACATGATGGAAAAACAGGAAAAAGAGTTCACAAAAGTAAAAGAAAGACACATAGAGAAGCTAAACAAACTCATAAACAAGAAAAAGAGGGGAGAAATACAAGGTAACTCCACACCAAACTCATATGTAACATTTCACAATACAAACTAACAGAAGCAGAAGAGAGCATATTAAAGAAAGGTTTAAACTTTGCAGTCACGCCAAAAGAAATACCATATGATGAATTTATTGTAGCAACAGAACTAGCATGTCAACAGATCACAGATGAGGGAAAGAAAGCAGAACTTAGAAATAACGTAGTTGGGATATTAAATAACAGCCAAATTCAACACAGCAATGTCACAAAAGAAGAACAATCAGCCATGACAGCTTTATCCAAAAATGAACAGATAATTATTCTACCGGCAGACAAAGGAAGAACCACAGTAGTTATGGACAGAGAAAAATATAAACAACAGATGAAACAGATGCTAGAAGACAAAAATACATATGAAATACTTAAAAAAGATCCAACAGAAAACATTAAGAAAAACATGAAAAAATTACTGAAGCCACTGTACGAAAAAGGCAAAATAACAGAAAAAATGTATAAACACTGGATTCCCACAGCAAACATAACACCAAGAATATATGGAACGCCAAAAATACACAAACCAAATACCCCACTTAGACCAATAGTTGACAGAATAGGTACAACAATATACAACATGGCAAAAGATATCAGCAGAATCATCAGCCCGTTATTAGGAAATGCAGACCAACACTGCAAAAACAGCATAGAACTGGCAAAAGAACTAAAGGAAATTACAATAGAAGACAACGACATACTCATCTCACATGACGTCACATCCCTGTTCACAAAAACACCAACCCAAAAAACCATAGACATCGTAGTTAACAGAATCAGACAGGACAAGACTTTACACAAAAGAACAAACCTCACAGCAGATGACATAGCACAACTGATAGGACTGGTAGCTAACTCCACTTACTTCACATATGATAACACAATATACAAACAACTGGAAGGCTTCGCCATGGGTAACCCGTTATCAGCCACACTGTGCGAGTTTTTCATGGAAGACCTAGAACAAAAAGCCATAGCCACTGCCCCCCCAAACTGCAAAATAAAACTATGGAAACGCTACGTGGACAACATACTGGAAATCATACCAAAAGGTCAAACAGAAACACTAACACAACACTTAAACAACATTGACGACACGGGCAACATAAAATTCACTTATGAGTTAGAAACAGAAGGCAGCATAGCATTTATGGATATGAAAATCACCAGGCAGACCGATGGGACCCTAAACATAAACACATACAGGAAACCAACGCACATAGACCAATATCTATTATGGACATCAGAACACCCCACCATACACAAAATGTCAGTAATCAGAACATTATGTCACCGAGAAAACATAATAACAGAAGAAAAAGACCGAAAACAAGAAGACAAACACATACAGCACGCTTTAAAGACCTGCAGATACCCGACATGGCAAATAAACAAAGGAAAACAACAAACAAAAACAGAAAGCAAAGAACAACCCCAAAAAAGAACCAGAAACCCAGAAAGACAAGAACCAAAACCAGTGATAACCCTACCATACATCAGAGGCATAACGGGAAAAAAATAAGAGCAACAATGAAAAAACACAACATAAACACACCAACAAAGCCATACACAACAGTTAGAAACAGACTAGTGCACCCAAAAGACAAAATATCAGCTGGACTTAAATGTGGAGTCATTTACGAAATCCCATGCAAACTCTGCAATAAAACATACATAGGAGAAACCGGACGCCAACTCAACACACGAACATAGAACATAGAAAGGAGTGCGAGAAAGAGGCAAATCGAAAACACACAAGAGCAGCAAAAGAAGAAGCAGAAAGTACAATAAAAAAGTCAGCCGTAACAGATCATTGCTTAAGAGAAAACCACATAATGGACTGGGACAACACAAGGATCGTAAACACCGAACAACAAAAATACAAAAGATGGATCAAGGAAGCAATCGAGATAAGGAGACGTGGATGTGGGACCATGAACAGGGACGACAGAGTTTACACGCTGGACCACGCATGGGACTGCATCGTCGGAGAGGGGAGAGCGGGCAGTAGAGGGCGACAACGTCCTCTGTTGCCCGCAGATAAACGGAGAATAAAGTGACGCGCCACCATCAGCGTCAGCCTGAAGAAGCCGGCAGCTGTTGGAGAAAAGTAGCGTCAAAAACAGGTAACAGAACAGTTTCTGTGTTTTAAAAAAGAACGACAACATGGAATTATATCTATATTTAAAAGCTGTGTATCAAAAACATTGATATGGCAATAAATCGTTATTTTTTTCCTTTGATATTACATTGATATACAAAAGCCGTATATCTAATTTTTGGAAGAATTTATATCATTACATTGACAACATTTGTCTATTTTCTTTTCTTTTTGTGCAAGTCCAGTGCCGACCACTAGTTGGCAGCAGTGTGCAATGAGTTTTGTTTCCACCATTGAAATGTAAATCCCTCTATTATGGGTCACATACCTCATGTTAATCATGTTAAATATCGGTTTGGTCTGTTTATTGAATATTCCTACAGTAAATTCAGTAAAAAATAGCTAATAATGTCTGACTGAATGTATCACATTCTATCGTCTCCCCTGTATCGTGATATGTATCGTATCTTCAGAATTTCACCAATACACATCCCTAGTCACATGTAGCCTAGTTCTTCTTAGATGCAAAACCACAAGAAATCCTAAGACTGTTTTGAAAAATCAACATAAATAGTTTAGTGGTTGTATTTTGCTCTATCTTGGTTGCTTGGTCCCTTTTTTTTCATAAAAACCGAATGCGACCAGTCACATCTTGGCTTTGAGCTCAGAGGGTGCTTTGCTTCCTCAGGAAGATGAAAACTGACAACAGACTCAACTTTGACCCTCACATCAGGGATGCTTCAGCTGTGCCGAGCCAGAGGGGGAAACTGTGACTGTGGGGCTGTAGGGTGTGGACTGTGTGTAATTTGACTTTTTAATATTAATAAAATGCAAAACGGATTGCCAGCTTTACTATGTTATTTAAGAAGAGGACATGCAGTTCTGCTCAAATCTGACTAATGAAGAAACGTTTTCCATTTTTGCAGTCTCATGTGCTGAAACCACCGCCACATCCCATTAACACAACACCCAAGCTCATCGCTTATTTTCCTGGTTACTGAGCAAATCTTGTAGTTTTGTAAACATTTAGCCATAATTGCTTTTAATTTTGAGTAAAATTGATCTATTGGCTGCTAATTTTGAAGCGCCTCGTGATTTTTATCTTGAGAGGCGCTTTAGAAATGATATTTTCTTCTTCTTCTAATTTCATATTCGTCAATATTCAAGTTCTCCTCGAGACATGCCAATCAGACATAACTCAAAAGGTCAAAGTTCACCTGAGCGAATGTCTAGATTGGCTGCATTTAAAAAAATAAATAGCAAAAAATCTAATTTTGAATAAACGTGATCTGTTTTATAATAAATGTGACTGATTATTAAGATGCTATTCTTTTAGCATTTAAGCAGCTATACATTTAGTCATTTAGCATTTATAACCTGACAAATTTATGTAGTTTAAATATATAAATGTGACAAATGTGGCTACTGAAACGCATATGGTGAACAAAGGCAGCTGTTGAATGTAGCTGCTAAGCTGAATGTGAATAAATATAAAAACTAAAATGCTGCATTTAGCTATATCTTTTACATAGGTGTTACTACATTGTGTAGGGGAAACATTTATACTATAAAGCAAGCATCACTATTAACCTCATCTCAATGCTGTGTTAGTAACATATAATAACATTAAAGTAACAAATAGTTTCAGGCTTCTCCATCCTACTGGTTGGAAGTGGAATTACAGCTACTGTAAACAACCCTGCCTGCAGAAGCCTGCTGTAGCTAGCGCTAACAATAAGCTAACACTTACATGAGCCAAGTCTTACTAAATAAGCCACAAATTAAAAAGATCCACACTGTTGGACAAAAATAGTCCAGTAGCAACAATGTGGGGTTACCATCAGCCTGTGATTTCATAGCCTCCTTAAGCTTCCAGAAGAGTGTAGCTTGGACCAATTTTCACTTCAGCTTTAGCTTTTTGCTTCACTTCCAAAGACTGTCATGTTCTGTGTCCCTTTGTTCCCCAGCTCCTCCAGTTCCCGCTCCAGGTTCTCCTTTTGTGTTCTCTTAACACCCTCATGTGTCCTTTGTCTGCATCTCTGTTGTGTGTCTTAAGTTGTAGCCCCAGCCTCTTGTTCCCCAGTTCATTGTATGTGTGCATGAGTTTGTGTGTGTCAGTATGTGTATGTGTTTGTGTGAGTCCTTCCCTTAGTCTTTAGGTTTAGTTTTGTGTTTTATATAGTGTTAGGTTTATCTACCCTCCTCTGGTTCTCTTCCCCATCCAGATAATTGTTGTCACCTGCCTTCCTCCAGCCTCACTCCACACACCTGCTTCCTGTTTCCCTAATTGCTCCTCCCTGTCTGTATAAGCCCTCCTTGTCTCATTGTTCTTGTCGGTCCATTGTTGTTTTATGTCAACGTTGTTTGTTGTCTCTCCCTCCTGGTCTCTGGTTCTCTGCTCATGAAGTGAACTTTTGGATTTTTCCCTGCTTCATTTTGTTATTGGTTTTTTTGCCTCCTGCCCCTTTTAGATTTTTATTTTGTCATCCTAAATAAAGGATTCTTCTTTATTTAACATTCCTGCCTCATGTCATCCTGGGTCTGCATCTTGGGTCCTAACCTGTTCCTAAACGTGACAAAGACTTTTACTTTCAGGCTTCACATGATGCCAACAAAAAAGCAAACTTCTTTTTTTTTCTTCTTCTTGTGTTTTTCATTGACAGTCAGCAAACTAAAAAAGTTCATTGCTAGCCTTTTATTAGCTAGCTAACAACCTTTAAGCAGGTGTCTGACATGGTATTCCGGTTTAGCCTTCTTATTTTCTGTGGTGGGGCTGGTCACAGCCCAGATACAGCTCCGGATCAGGGTGTAGCTCTGTGGGCTTTTTATCATTAAAATGAAACCAACAAACATAAACTCTGTTCAGGGGGCGATTTCAGTCTTAACGCTTAGAGCCAGGCTAGTTTCCGATCCTCCTTATGTGGCAGAGAGTGCAGTGCGTAGGGTGCTTGGCATGGGCAGACCTTTCGAGATTGCTCATGCTAAAGACAAACTGTTTTTTAAAATGTTTTTTTAGTTTTCTTGAATTTTTGAGGCAGCCGGCAACAGCACACGTTGATCCAGAACTCTTCCAACTGGAAAAGCCGCCAGTTACAGCACAAAGTAGCAGAACCGGAAGTATAAAACCAGACAGTGGAAGCAGTGGTCTATTATGGCAGCTTACATACGCTCAACGTGGATAGAGTACCTACCCACTCCACAAAACTGTTAAGTGCAGTATCTGGTCAGTTTCTAACTCAATAATCGCTGAGAGCAATGTTAAAACTAGCTTAAAAAAACCATTTAGTGTTACTTTGAACAAATCTCACACCAAGTGCACCACTAATCTATCAGATTCTGATGTACCTGATATGGTATATATTCTGGTACATTACAGGATATGGTTAAAAAACCTACAAATCTTTAATCCTTGTCCCCAGATTTTAGCTGTTTTTACAGGACCATAGCGTTTGCAAAACGGGATTAGCTGCAGCTCCCTAGGGAGGATAAAGGTCGTTTATAAGATCAGACCGTGGCGGTAATGTGGCGCAATCGTGGCAATTTTATAAAAGATTAGGTGATGGCGGCCTCTGCGCTGCCGCAGACTTCCGTTTATCTTGGACATAACTTGCTTTTCATCGCGATTGAAGCCGTGATCGTCAAGTTTTTTTAACAAGCAGCTCCTCATCAGTCCCTGTGCAGTCTCTGGTGATCTGAGCTTCAGTTCTAACAGAGAGGCTCATGGAGCTCTGCGGCGTTCCAGTTTGCCATCTGAGCTGATTTTGTTCAAAAAGCAAACCTTATTGCCTGTGTATACTTTCATTTTCAATAAATTTGCCAGCCGGAGCTCAGCAATAACTCCCCACGTCATCATGACATCTGCCTCTGTTGTGCCAGGACGCAAACGACAGACCATTACCGCAGTATTACTACCAAGTGAGGCGGAATGAATGCCGCAAAATTCGCGCTACGCCATGCCGGCATGGCGTGTTTATAGATATACCATTGTGGTAATATTACGCCGATTTGCCGGCATGGTGTGTCTCGTAAAAAGGGGTTTTAGTCATCAGTGAGAGGGTTTATAGTGGTTCTCTGCCAAGCTTAATCACGACCATAGGGCGCACCGTGTTATAGGGCGCAGCTTCAGTTATGGGTGTCTTTTTGGTATTTAACACATACAAAAGGCGCACCGGGTTATAGGGCGTGGGCACGGTAAAACGTACCGGTAAAACATCTGTGCGGGCTCGGAACTCGGAACATATCAGTGCAAACCAGACATTGTGAAAATTATAAACAGCCAAAAGCATGCTTCACTTTACTGGTCTAGTCCTGGTTCAGACCTGGTTTAGAGCGCACATGTACTTCCTCATTGCGTGCGCTGACGGCTCGTGCTCTTCTAATGGGCTCGACACACGGGAGGCAACTTCACCTCTCCTCCATTCATTTTCAATGAGACATGCGCGACAAAGTGATAATCGCGGGTCTCCCTCCTACTAAAGCCAGGCGTACACCAGGAGTGCTGCAGGAGGACACAAAGGGATTTATGGGGGTTGGATGAGGAAAACGAAATAAAGAAAGTAAATCTGTGTTTTGTGATCAGTTTAATTTGACATGAACACGACAAGCACGCTTTCTTGACAATCTTTGTGAGTAGAAAATGTGTAGAAATAAAAACGAACAGCGTGTGTTATTAGGGAAATAGCAGGCGAGCAGTGTTGATGCATGATTGCGCATGCGCCGTGAGCGGTTCTGGTACTTTTTGGGTTGCAGCTGCTCGCAGCGCCGCTTGAAGCGCTGATGCGCTGTGTTGAGGTTCAGAATGTGTTTACCGGTAGTTGTTGGATTTAACCACATAAACTTTCCACATGAACAAAATCATGTGTGTGTTATTAATAGGCCTAAGAAGATAGTGTGATTTGAATTGTGTTTTATTAACCCTCTGGGGTCCATGGACGCGTATCCGCTTCTTTTGAACAGGTCTGATTTGGGACGCTGTAGCAGCATGACTCCGCCTCCCTGAGTTTCGGTTTCAATTCAGCTTTAAAAAGGAGATTATAAACTACACCCCAGTTTTTAAATTTTGTTAATAGGCAACATAAAAGCGGAGTTATACTAAACTAAAAACGACATATTTTTAGACAATCTGATAACTTGTCAAAACAGCAGTTTAGTAATCCGTGAGAGGGAATGTGCTTGTGAACATAAAAAACCCACAAAAACATGAGATCCTTTTGCTGTTGGTGGAAGTCTCACATATTCAGTTGATAAAAAGCATCATTATGTAGCTGAGAGAGAGAGGAAGGCCGCACGAGTAACGAGATGTGCACAAAAAGGAGCCGCTTCGCGGGGAAAGGAGTGGCGCCAACGGAGTAACAACAAACAATTAGACAGATATTGACGGTAAACTTCATATTTTGGAGCGATTCGGACAGAAATATTGTCTCTGCAGTTTAGTCGGCTTTTATTAGGCTTATATAAAGGATGATGAGAAGGATAAATGTCCACCAGGCAGTTCAGAAAGTACGGCTGTTTTTTGAACTGGAAGCAGAGGAAGTGGACGGAGACTCACAGCCGGAGTCTGAGGCAAATAGCGAGGATGATGATGACGATGTGGCAGATCCACAGGTCCGTCTTCGCTCACGTCCGCACGTTCACGCCACGCCCCTTGTCAACACAATAGGCGCCGCGCACCGCACCATAGGGCGCGGCGTACATTTTGGAGAAAATTTAAGACTTTTAGGTGCGCCTTATGGTCGTGAAAATACGGTAATTATCAGACTACCGGGTAAGTGTTTTAATCTGTTGAAATAAGGGTACTTGGTTATGGTAAGAAAATGGGAAGATCCTGTTTAGGACATAAAATGCATAGGCTCTTTTCCTTTTGAACATCGATTCACATCTTTCTGTTTAATTTGTGAGGCACAATTTAAGAAGCGATTTTTTTCAATAATAGTTCATAAAAGGAAAATAAAACATGACACGGATTCAGTGACAAAATAATTACCATCCAAAAATTCAGGGGTATAAATGTGCGACTAAGACAAAGAAAAACAGAAAGATTGTAGGAAAACTGACTCCAGACATATTTAATTACAAATTAATAGGATAATATTTGTATGGCAACAAACTGCCAAGCCTTATAGGACCTCTACAATGGCCATTGTCTTTAAACTGCCTTTGGAGTTCTAATTAATTCCCATTCTGCTGCTAAATAATTTGCCATCCCTAATTAAGTCAAAAGGCACCTTCTTCTCACCCATTCCTCTCAGTTCTCCTCTGCGGTTTCTCCATCGTTGTGCCGTTGCTTTCTCTGATTCTCCGACTAGCTGTGAAAGGCACTAAAACCTAAGGGCTCGTGCGCCCTGTTTAAAGAGGATAAAGCCTTTGCTATGGTAAAACAACATAAAACAGTTCTACATGAACATGAGTACTCTTTGCTAGGTCTTGGTGAGGTCTTCAGTACGTCAGAAAAGCTCGCCCTTATCACCATCATCCTCTATAGCCGTGTTTCCACTCTAGGAATTCTGGGAAGTTTCTGGGAAGGAGGAATTTGAGCAGGAGCTATGGTGGCTCGGTTCTCTCAGCGGTTGTGTCCCTTTCAGGTCTTTGCTGAGACGTCAGCATATCACGATTGCTTCGGCAGTGAGTGAGTGATGTCACTGATCAGCATCAAAAAACGTTCACGTACATTAATAATAAGTTTTCTTCTGTCAAAGTACGCCATAATTAAATTCAGTCGGAGGACCGGGAGAAAGGCTGTGAGACGTAAAACCAGAAGACATTTTGTACGGTGGTCTGTGAGAAAACAAAGTCCCGTGAATATATTGTTTTGAGGGATTTCTGCAGCATTTATTTGGTGTTTGGTGTTGTAAAACATCATGAATGTTGCTTGTTTTCTTTTACTTCTAGTCTTCTTCACCAGCAACTTTTCACATTTTACAAATGTCAATTGGTTCGGCGACATCTTCCTACTGTATTACAACTAACCAGTGACTCTACTGGGACTTTCCAGGTACCTACCAATGTTCGGGTACTCTGTTGGATCCTGAAAGTAGCCTGGAAAACGGTCCATGGCTGAAGTGAGACATGCGTATGCCGCAAAGTAAAATTACCCTGATGGTCCGTTAGTGGAAACATGCCTTGTGCTCACGATTTCCCTAATTTAAACTTCAAGTAATGGACTCTGTTTCTTGGTCTTTTCCAACACAGTCCTGACTAAATGCCCATTGAAGTCCACCTTGCTGATGGTCAGTGTTTTGTTCTTCAGAGTTGTTTGACTATTACTGTTTTTAAGTCCCATTAATCATCACAGATTGGTGAAATTACATCTTGGAATTTGTCCCATCCCTGTGGGGAGCAGTGAGCTACAGCTGTGCCTGAGCTTTGGAACGATTTGATGGTTTAACCCCCAATCCAACCCCTAAAAGCTGAGTGTCAAGCAAGGAGGCACTGGGTCCCATTTTTCAGGTCTTTGGTATGGCCCGACCGGGATTCGAACCTCGATCTCCCTGTCCCAGGGCGGGCACTCACACCTCTAGACCACTGAGGTTGTATCAGGATCAAGTTTCTGCAAACTGAGCCAGAGCGTACACAGTTTGTTTACTCATTTATCTGCAGCTGTGTTGCCATAATTGCAACATATCCTTGAGCTAAATGATTCTTCGTAGAATTGATAGTTTCAATGTGCTTTAAACATCCATCTACTTACATCGATTATAATGATGAGGCTGTTGAATAATCACTGTGCTAAAGCCTCCTCTGGCACTAATGCCACTTTACTGTCAATGGAAAAATGACAATTAAGCTCATACTCTACTGGTTACAGGTGAAATGGATTGTAGTACTGGCGGGGTCAAATTTAAACTATCTTCTACAGAAAGAGCTGCTTTTGGAATCATAATGACCTCAAAAACTAAAGAAAACTAAATGTGAAATCTCTGTTAGATGTACAGAAGAGGATGGGTTTGGTGCTGGTACCAGTTAATTTTGTGCTGCCACCAGAGCTGTTAGGTACACTGGTCAAAATGAAATGTCAAATTGTAGATGTATGGTTGAGCTGGTCGGTTTGAGACTCAGATCATCTTATTAGGTGAGGTGTCCAAGGTCCAGAACATGTAGCTGATTACATGACTGATTGTGGGATTATTCACAAAAGGTAGTAAACTGAATTCAAGATGCTTGATCTTGAATTCATAAGAAGGCATCCAGGAAATTGAGCCAGAGTGGCTTTTTGTTAGTGGTTCATTGCAGTGACGAATGTTTTGGCCTCCATATTGATGAAACAAGCTAGCAGATAAATAAGCAACACGGAAGAGCAAGTTCACCAGGTCAGTCAGCAGTCCGTCTACATCTCTGTGACACTAAAGGACACTAAAGAACAGTGAAGCCCACATAGTAGACTAGGGGTGGGTAATCCTGGACCCTTATCAAGGCCATCCAGCATGTTTTAGTTGTTTATCTGCTCCAGTACTTTTGATTCACCTAATCATCACCCCTATGAACTCTGCAGAAGTTGTTAATTGCCTGATGGTTATTGTCAGGTGTGTTGGTGCAGGACAACAACTAAAACATGCATTACACAAGAGACTACGATCCCTACCTGTTTCAGACATCCATCCATTTTCTCTACCCACTTATCCACACAGGGTCACGGGGGGCTGGTGCCTATGTCCAGCAGTCTCCGGGCAAACATGCGGGTTACACCTTGGGCATGTTACCAGTCCATTGCAGGGCAACAAAGACACACAGGACAAACAACCAAGTACACACACACCTGTGGGGTTGTGGGAGGAAGCCGGAGTACCCGAAGAGAACCCATGTGGGCACAGGGAGAACATGCAAACTCCGGCATTTGAACCCAGGACCTTCTTGCTGCAAGACAACAGCGCTAACCACTGCGCCGCTGTGCAGCCCATGTTTCAGAAACTGATGGTTTCAAAACTGTGTAGCCTTTAAAAATTTTTTTTTTACCTTTTGAAGAGTTTACTTTTGTACCAGTGATCCTGGGCACAGAACTGCAGTGCCTCCCAAAGTACAAGAATGATACCTAAAAGATCCAAAGGGTACCGACAGGTAGACCATGTGGATAATACAAGAACAGAACATTTAAGGTTGCCACAGAAGTGACAAATCATTTTTTCCATGCCTGTGGCTACAATTCAGTGCTTTTATGAGTCTAAGATGTTATCCTTGAACACCGGTCCAAAACAAACCAAAAAAAAAAAAAAAAAAGACAACACCGGCCCTTGCGACCCAAACATCAGACCAGCCCACCGGGAATTGTCCAGACCCTCCAGATTAGCCACCCGGGCCGGGCCTTGACTCTTCTTTTTTCCTTTGTCCATCTATTTTCAACCATCCAGTATGTTGTCATAGTCACACTCAATGGCTGAATTGGAAATAAGAGAGGGAGCTTTGTTAAAGCTTCATTAAGTCTGAAGTATTATTGCACAAGGCCACTTGGAAAGCTTAGAAGAAAGACTGACTCACTGGAAGTAAAAGGTAGAAATAAATTTGCAGTAGTTTAAAACTTTTGCACAGTTCTATATTTACCCCACAAGCGGACTAAATTGGGACTCTCCCATTGAATTATAAATATCAAAACCTTCAAAATAAACATTTGAAAGGGTGCAATAAATGATTTTGGTGATATTTTGAATACCGTAAATCCTCTAATACAGGCCCGGGCCTGTATTTGACTCAAGCTCATCAAGCTCCAGGCCTTTATTGGAAGGAGGACCAGAATTAGAGGCAGGCCTCTATTTCTATTTGAGCAAAATGAACTAATGGTTCGCTGGAGTTTTTGACAATTAAAATTGCGCCCACATTTTCAAAGTTAAACACATTTCTTTTAACAACGGTAGTTTCTGCTTCAGCCCTCTCCCCCCTCCCCCTGCGCAGCGGCCGCAAACTCACTGATACGCCTGCAGCCTCTAAGTTCCTGCTGCTCTAAACATTAAAATGATTATTTCATTTTCTGTTCCTCACTTCTGATTACCTTCAATGGCGTTTGTTTGTTGCAACCATCAGGTAAAAAAAACTAACTTGTTTTTATTTGACTATTTTTCTGTCCTGCCTGTTAATTATCGTCCTGCATCTCCTCTCAATCCTAAAGAGAAACTGCTACCTGGCATCATATATATTCACCTTATAAGTTACCTTTGAATTGCAGTTCTAAAAGATCTACCGACCGCAAAAACAGCGGAGTGCCCCCGGCCACATCAGTTAGGTGCATCACCGAGGACAAAACAGGTGATGCGCCCTGATCCGCAGCAGCGAAACGCATCAGGCACAAATAAAAGAATAAAAGACAGAAAACATAAAAGGAAATGAGCCGACATGGACGATCGCGTGTTAAATTAGTTTTTGAGGTGGCGACACCTGATTTGATAATGTTACTGTGGCCGTGCTCAGGACGCAGATGTCTGGAGCGTGTCAACAATCAGAGCTTTGCATGCGCAAGCTGCTTAAGGTTAGGATGGGGGTGAGGGGAAGGTTAAATTGCAAGAGGGTAAACGTCACAATTTGGTTGAATGTCCGTTTTACGGCGGGTGTCAGTACCGACGCTCTGGCACAGCGTGTTGCCTCCCGACGCGCAGGAGCTTGTCACCTGCTGACAGCAGGCTGCTGTCTTTTCCGTGGACTGCATCTTGCCGGTCATTATCACGTGACAGCAACTAGTCGATGACAGGCATAAAAAGTCACTATAGAGTGGTGAAGTCGACTGGTTCATACAACCCCTGCTACTGCTCCCCAGAGTGTTCTGCAGCATAATCAGCACGTTCTCTTTGAACTTGATATCAAATTTTCGCCTCCTCCTCGTCTCCGCACGGTTAAAGTTACCCTTGCGGTCTATCACTGGCAAATCAAAAGTGAGACGGAAGACACAACCGCCCCCCGTACTTGCTTGTCACCACATTCCACCCGGCCACAATAAAAAAACCGGCCATTATTCACCTCCGCCAACTCCGACACCGGCCAAAATATGATACCAGGCAGTTAATTAAATACAGGCTAATATTAGAGGATTTACGGTATTTCAGTTTTCTGCCGAACCACTAAACAATCTTAAAATATGCAAAACAACTTAGAGACTGCAATAAGCTTTCCTTTGGTTCTCTTTGAAGACGAGTACTGCCTATATGGCATTGCTGTCTCAGCATGAGCATCGTAGATCAAACTGAGGATGTTTTCCTTGGGCCAATCTGCTTTCCTGTTTGACAAGTTTGTAGCTGCTATAAAGGAAGAGATTTCCTTTGGTTTATTGTCTGCACTAGAGCTGAAGGAGCTCCAGGGCTCTTTATGACATATTGGTAATCGACCGAGCAGGTTAGACCTGGTTCCTCTGAGTGTGATAAGACGATAAATATAGATTTGGATAAACAGCTCCAGGGAGAACAACCACTGTGGGACATATGGTGATGTCATCGGCAGCACTAGATAAAATATGAGTCATGCACATGTTTAGGAGTCTCTGATGAAAACATCAGCCCTAAATGAGGCTAATCCACGGAAATCCACTGGCTCTAAATGAGTCCTCACACTTACACAAGATCAAAAAATCCCAAGGAGTGTATGAGCAGATCATTTAAAATGAGTCCAAGATTAATTAAAGAGGACAACATGTGCTAACACGTGTGAGTTCCAGCTCTGACCTTACACTATACAGGTTATTAAACATGCTAAATTCAAGGCTTAACATCTACATTCGCACGCATGCATGTGTGTGTGTGTGTGTGTGTGTGTGTGTGTGTGTGTGTGTGTGTGTGTGTGTGTGTGTGTGTGTGTGTGTGTGTGTGTGTGTGTGTGTGTGTGTGTGTGTGTGTGTGTGCTGCACAGGATTTAGCAAATCCGCTTTGTCACACAAGTTTAGTAGAAGGAGTGAGTCAAAGAGCAAAAGAGGGTGTGTGTCTGCATCAACAAGGTTTCCATCTCTTCTTTGCTCGTTAAACATTCCTCACTGCCCAATGTGTGCTGCTATCATAGCCATGTGACTGACTGCTGCATGCAGGGCACATGCCTCAAGGGACCTTGAAAATAACCCCCAAACAGTCTAATGTCCCAATCATGCTGGAAGGAAGGTTAAATTGAAACAGATTTCCTTCTCAGCCAGTCAGTTTTTCTTTTTTCAAAAAGGCCAAAGAGGGACGTTGTCCTTGTTTACCATCTGCGAGCCTGTGGGGTTGCCGAGTCAGACATTTGTAATTCAACACTAGCTGGCAAAACGTAGCAGTGTTTTATAAAGATCCTAACAGGAGTAGCCCAGAAGTATTTCTTTTACCCCAAAGAGGCCACAACATTTTATTTGCTTCGGTCTAATATCGGGCCAAGAAGGCTATAAGCTAACATTGAGCTAACAAATGATAATGATAAATGACCTGCAGTTGTGTAGTGTGGAGTTTGGGGAAAGGTAATGATCAGCTAATGAGTTAAGTGTTGTAGATTACTCTAAACAACCTCAATGTGTCAGGACTCAGGTATCTCCCGGCTGACCTTCGGACCACAACTCCCGACATGCCCCTCGTGGGGAGCTCCCAGCGTGCTCCTCGCGGGGATTCCCTCCACGTCACAGCCAAGCAAGGCTATATATGGAAGACGCTGTGACCGGCTTCTCATCTCAGTCATCGTTTCTTCCTCACAGAGATACGACCAGAGAAATAATAAAACTGTTAAACGTCTCACCTTGTTCGTCTCCTTCATCCAGTCTGATCAGCCTGACAGGATGACTGAGATCCGAGTAGATTCGACGGAGATCGATCGTCTCCGCCTCGAGAACGTGCAGCTGCGTTCCATGGTAGATCAGCTCAACACCAAGGTGAACTCCTTGTCCGACCACACCCTGCGTCTATCCACGGCTCTCACGGCTCTCCAACAACAGGCAAACGATCAGCAGCAACAGATCGCTGCACTCCAGCAGCCAACCCGCTCTGCTCCTAGGGAGGAGCCCCACTTCAGCCTGCCGGAGAGGTGGAACGGGGAGTCGGGGAGCCCCGATGGTCTGCTCGCCACGCTGGACATGCAGTTCGAGTGCCAACCTGGACGCTACCCATCTGCGAGCTCCCGAGTGGCGCATCTCACCTCCCTGCTCTCCGGACGCGCCGCGAAGTGGGCTGCTGCGCTTTACAATTCCAAATCCCCTGCCTGCAACGACTACGCTGCGTTTGTGTCCGCTCTCCGGAAGACCTTTGTTCCCCCCAGCAGCGAAGTGGGAGCAGAGACACGCCTTCTCAAACTCCGCCAGCGAGAACGCTCGGTGTGCGCTTATGCGTCGGAGTTTCGCACCATCTCCGCCAAGCTGCAGTGGAATGACTCCGCTCTGCGGGCCGCCTTCCTGGAGGGGCTGGCACCCTACATCCGTGATGAGTTGGCGGGAAGGGAGCTGCCTCAGACCCTGGATGAGGTGGTTGATCTGGCGCTGCGCATCGACCAGCGGGTTCTGGTTCGACCCAAGTTATCCACGCGTCCACCCAGGACGCCGGTGCCTCGCCCTCGTTCACCCACGCCAGCTCCTGTACCCATGCTGGCGGAGGAGCCCATGCAGCTCGGCCACCTTCCCCCCGAGGAGAGACAACGACGGTGGCGCGAGGGCCTCTGTGCCTACTGTGGCTCTCCCGACCACCGACGCCTGGACTGCCCGCTACGATCGGGAAACGGGGGGCCCCACTGAGTATTGGGGTCGCTCAGTCTGGGTCTTCTTCTACCCCTGTCGCTACTAACCGTCTCCTTATTCCTGTCACCCTCCTCCATGGTGAGGCCTCACTCCACGTAAACGCATTGGTGGACTCGGGGGCCGCGGACAATTTCATGGACCTAGATCTGGCAAAACGCCTACGGATCCCCCTACAACCCCTGGAGAGAGTTATACCCGTGACCTCGGTGGACGGTAGGCCTCTCCAACCCTACCCAGTCCGAGACCGAACCCAGTCACTCCGTATGATCACCCAAGGCCACCAGGAGACCCTCCATTTCCTGGTCATTTCTGCTCCCTCTTCTCCTCTAATCCTGGGGTTCCCCTGGCTCCGTCTCCACGACCCTCATATTTCCTGGTCCCAGAACCGCCTGCTGGGCTGGGGGACCTCGTGCCAGACCCACCTCGTTCCTCCTCCATCCTCGGCGGGTCTTCCGGACGGGGGCCCCGGCTCCTCACCGCCCCACCTGCCGCTGCCCTATCGGGACCTGGCCACGGTGTTCGACAAGCGGCGCGCCACCTCCCTGCCACCTCACCGGCCATATGATATGGAGATCAAGCTGCTACCCGGAACCAGTCCTCCCCGCGGGCGCCTTTTCTCTCTCGCGCCTCCCGAGACCAAAGCGATGGAAGAATACATCGCCCAGGCCCTCCAGCAGGGGTTCATCCGACCCTCCTCCTCTCCGGGTGCCGCTGGCTTCTTCTTCGTGAAGAAAAAGGAAGGCGATCTTCGCCCCTGCATAGACTATCGGGGTCTAAACAAGATCACGGTCAAGGACCGCCTTCCTCTGCCGCTCCTCACTACCGCTCTGGATGCCATCTCCCAGGCACGGATCTTTACGAAACTGGATCTCCGGAGCGCCTACAATCTGGTCCGTATAAAGGCCGGGGATGAGTGGAAGACCGCGTTCATAACACCCACCGGCCACTGGGAGTACCTGGTTATGCCCTTCGGACTATGCAATAGCCCTGCTGTCTTCCAACGTCTCATTAATGATGTCCTCCGCGACATGCTGGGACGGTGGGTGTTCGCCTATCTGGACGATATACTGATCTACTCCAAATCCGAGGCTGAACACATCCATCATGTTCGCGCCGTCCTGACCCGGCTCCTGGACCACAACCTGTACTGTAAACCAGAGAAATGCTCCTTCCATCAGCAGTCCATATCCTTCCTGGGCTACATGATCTCGGACGAAGGGATAACCATGGACCCTCAGAAAATCCAGGCGGTGAAGGACTGGCCCTTGCCAACCAGCCTGAAACAACTGCAGAGTTTTCTGGGTTTCTGCAACTTTTACCGCCGTTTTATAAAGAACTATAGCACCCTCGTAGCCCCTCTCACCTCTCTCACTCGACCAGGCTCCCCTGGCCAGCTGTTTCGTCTAACTCCCGACGCCATTCGGGCCTTCCGCCACCTGGTCACCCGCTTTACCTCGGCCCCGATCCTCCGCCATCCAGATCCTGCAGTTCCCTTTGTGGTCGAGGTCGACGCCTCTGACGTCGGCGCCGGCGCCATCCTGTCTCAAGGCGGGCCCGATGACAGGCTCCATCCCTGCGCCTACTTCTCCAGGAAGTTTTCCACCACCCAGCAGAAGTACGGTGTGGGCGACCGTGAGTTACTGGCCATAAAATGGGCATTGGAGGAATGGAGGCAGTGGCTTCTGGGCACCACTCGGCCTTTCACGATCTGGACTGACCATCAAAACCTGACCCACATTAAATCTGCCAAGCAGCTTAACCCTCGCCAGGCTCGCTGGGCCCTCTTCTTTGAACCCTACGACTTCCATCTCGCCTACCGCCCGGGAGCCAAGAACCAGAAGGCGGACGCCCTCTCCCGCCAATTCACCCACTCCACGCCCTCGTCCGAGCCAGCGCCAATCCTCCCGGAACACCGCTTCCTGGGCCAACTGAGGTGGCCGTTGGAGGAAGCTATCCAGAACGCCCTCCGGGACGACCCCGCGCCTCCAGAGACCCCCGCGGGTCGCCTCTATGTCCCCACGGCCTGTCGCAGCGAGGCGTTGTCCTGGGCCCACTCATCACGCCTGTCTGGCCACGCTGGTTTCTCCAGAACTCTTAAATTCCTCCAGCGAGCCCTCTGGTGGCCAGGCATGGCGAGGGATGTGAAAGAATACACCAGCGCCTGTGACGTCTGTGCCCGCTCCAAGAACCCCAACCAGGCCTCGGCTGGTGCCCTCCGACCTCTTCCGGTGCCCAGCCGCCCCTGGTCCCACGTGGGGCTGGACTTCGTCACGGGTCTCCCGCCGGTCAATAACCTCAACACTGTCATGACGGTTATGGACCGCTTTTCCAAGTCTGTCCATTTCATCGCCCTTCCGGGTCTCCCCTCAGCCCAACGCACAGCGGAACTGTTCCTGGAGAACGTGGTGCGCCTCCATGGGTTCCCAGTCGACGTGGTCTCAGATCGGGGGCCCCAGTTCACGGCCCGGTTCTGGAAAGCTTTCTGTCGGCTGATGGGAGCATCGGTCAGTCTATCTTCAGGCTACCACCCGCAGACCAATGGCCAGACGGAGCGGGCTAACCAACAGCTGGGTCGGTACCTTCGTTGTTTTGTCTCAGCTCAACCCTCGCAGTGGCCTAAATACCTCCTCTGGGCGGAGCTGTCCCACAATCTTCACACCTCATCTGCCACTCGGCTGTCCCCTTTCGAGGTCTGCTATGGCTTCCAGCCCCCGGTCTTTGCCCACCAAGAACCCGAGGTCGCCGTTCCGGCAGCGGAAGCCATGGTGAGACGCTGCAAGAGCGCCTGGATCAAAGCACGAGCCTCCATAACCAGAGGTAACACCAGCTATGCTCACCAGCATCTCCGTCGACACCGTCCTGGTCCCTCCTATGCTCCTGGGGGCAAGGTCTGGGTGTCCACGGCTGATCTTCGGGTCCGTGCCGGGTCCAAGAAACTCGCCCCTCGGTTCCTCGGCCCATACCCCATCCAAAGGGTCATCAACCCGGTCACGTACCGGTTGCGGCTGCCGGCTACTCTCCGCATCCATCCCACCTTCCATACCTCCCGGCTCAAGCCCTACGTGGAGTCCTCCCTTCTCCCGCCTCCGGCTCCGGCGCCGCCTCCTGCCCGCTTCCTCGACGGTGAGCCTATCTACACCGTCCGGCGCATCCTGGACGCTCGCCGCAGGGGTCGGGGCTGGCAGTACCTGGTGGACTGGAAGGACTATGGCCCCGAGGAACGCTCCTGGGAGCCGGCTCGGTCCATCCTGGACCCTTCCCTGGTCTCTGACTTCTGGGTCCGCCGGGGTCGTGCTGGGACTTCTGGAGCCGTCCCTGGACCGGGGGGTCCTGTCAGGACTCAGGTATCTCCCGGCTGACCTTCGGACCACAACTCCCGACATGCCCCTCGTGGGGAGCTCCCAGCGTGCTCCTCGCGGGGATTCCCTCCACGTCACAGCCAAGCAAGGCTATATATGGAAGACGCTGTGACCGGCTTCTCATCTCAGTCATCGTTTCTTCCTCACAGAGATACGACCAGAGAAATAATAAAACTGTTAAACGTCTCACCTTGTTTGTCTCCTTCATCCAGTCTGATCAGCCTGACACAATGTAGAGAAACAAGCAATTACAATAATTGCATTAGCTAACAGCTGGGATGAACAGGGTCTTTATGGAGCTAGGATGGGGAAAATATTACATGCAACTTGTACCAGGTTTTGTAACTTGTATCGTGCTTTGTAACTGTAACTTTTGTTGTGTAGCGTGTAATTAATGTGTTTAAGTTTAAACTCTAAACTCTGGGTGATGAAAGGATCTTGGTGTGAATGAGACGTGAGATGGATGGTGTATGTGTGAGTGATGATGTCATCAGAACTCTCATATCCGGAGAAGCAAGTCTGAGTGGGAAGTGATATTTTGCTCTTAAGCTATGATCAGAGTTTCATAAACACATGAGACGCCATTGTGTCACTCCACACATACTCTTAGGATGAGACTTCTGTACAGATCCAGAATGCCAGGTCCTCGGACCCCCCTTCGGTACTGGAGCCGATGAAACAGTGTCAGCAGTACGACAGACTAGTCTTTGGATTGTCTCCGGTTAAGACAGTTGGTTGACAGCTTCAGATGGACCCGGAGGGTCAGTGAGTTCAGCTTTTATTCTGAAAGGAACTGTTGCTTGGTTGGTAAAATGATTTTATCCAGCTTGTTGGTTCTTTGCTTAAAAAGGAAGTCCGGGTGGCCGGTCTGATACTTCTCTTAGAATGCGGTGAACTGGCTTAAGATGGCGTGGGGACTGGTTTTATTATTCTGGATGTTTTGATTAACGGTCGAATCAGAGTTTGACGGATTTATAAACACCACAGAGACTATGCCACGCTTCAGAAAGGAAGGTTCTGATTGGATGAGAAAGATAAAATGTGTCATGTGACTTTAAGCATTAAGTGAATCAGGATGTCTAGTGCAGCTAGATTAAAGTCATATTACTTATTAATATTAAAATACCACTGATCCTAAGCATTGTCATTTCACAGATTGGTACACATTTTATTATTGGACTAACACTTTGTTTGATTAGCTTAATTAAAATAGAGTTCTTTGGTTTATTAAAAAGAAAGAGTTTGTCTTCTTTCTTCTCTTGAGCTGGAAAGGAAACAGTTTTAGAAGCAAATGCATGACCTTGAGGCAGTCTCATGCAGATTAGTTCTTCCTGAGGAGAGAGGATAAATAACCTTCGGTGGAATAGCTCCGTCATCACGTTACACCCTTTTGTTTGCTGTGGTGAGTGACAGACTGTGACAGCTGCCCTGCTGTCACACCTCAAGCGAATGGCTGTCTGGTCATGTTTCTTTAATTTTGAATATGTGTGTTTTGTTTCTATGGATTGACTGTTTAGGTGACTGTATGAGGTGCACGCATTCAGTTACTTATCGGTTTTAGTCTGTAGGTGTTTAAATGATTGTTTAATATGTTTTTCTTTGAGTTGCCAGTGGCCTTGGAGTTGGGGCAGCTGTAGCAGATCACTTGGCCTAATCAACACCATTGGGTCATACCAACTCTCAATGGAGAAGATTCCTGTGTTTGTGTATTTAGTTATTCTCTTTTGTAAATAGTAGCTGGGTTTTGATAGTAATATGTATTCATTTGAAGTAACTCAAACATAATGGACTGATTAGTATGTATTTGTTAGGGGTAGTTTATTTATGTTCTTCGTTACTTGATGTCTCCCCACCCTAGTGTGTTGGCAGTGGTCTGATCAGCCGCTATTTAAGTTGATCCTGTTGTGTCTGTAGGGAGTTATTTTTGTACATGTCTGTAGTCAGGTCCTGAGTTTGGGTTCCTTTGTTACTTTGTCCATTGTTATGTAATGTTAAGTACTGGTTGGAACCCTCTTTTGAGAAAAGAAAAGAAAAAGTAATAAATTAAGACGTCAAGAAAATCACTCTCCTGGCTGGTTTATGCAAGTCCCTGACAGATTATATTAGACAGTAGTCTCCGTGGACCGTGATGTTTGCAGGTGACATGGGTGATCTGCAGTGAGAACAGGGTGGAGGTAGAGGGTAAGCTAGAGAGGTGGAAATATTTAATGGAAAGGAGAAGAATTATGATTAATCACAGGAAGATAGATTACATGCGTGTAAATGAGATGTTACAGGAAGTAGAAATAAGAAGGTAGAGGACTTTAGGTACTTCGGTTCTATGGTCCAAGCAGTGAAGATGGTGGAAAAGGGGTGAAGAAGCGTGTGAAGCAGAAGAGAATGAGTGGAGAAAATTATCAGTTGTAATAAAAGGATTTCAGCAGGAATGAAAGGAAAGGTGTAAATGGCAGTGAGACCAACCATGTTGTCTGGTTTAGATACAGTGTCCATGAGGACAGGACAGGAGACTGGAGGTTGCAGAGCTCAAGATGTCGAGGTTGTCTTTGGGAGTGACGAGAATGATAGGACCAGGAATGAGTCCATCACAGGGGCAGCTTATGTTAGATGTTCTGGAGATAAAATTAGAGAGGAAGGGCTGAGATGTTTTGGGCATGTCCAGAGGAGAGACAATGGTTACATGGGTAGAAGGATGCTGAGGTTGGAGCCACCAGGCAGGAGGCTGAGAGCAAGACCAAAAATAAGATTTATGGATGTGGTGACAGAGGACATGAAGTTGATTGATCTGAGGGTAGAGGATACAGAAGACAGGCCCACGTGGAGAAAGATGATTGGCTGTGGAGATGCCTGGAGGAGACAGACCAAAGAGAAAGAAGAACTGAAAGCACTTGCTCTCACTCGCCTTGGAAAGATAAAAAGACATCAGTGCGCAGAGTTTCCTCTCTGTTCTCTCTGAGGTCCTCGTCCCCATCTGACATTCACCTGGAAACATCTCCATGAGAGAAATCTCTGCAGGACTGAAGCTCATGCAGGTTGGTTCTTGTTAACTGCTAAGAGCTAATGATTTTAAGATTAATCAAGTATCAAAAGATTTTCATCAAAAAGACGAGAGTGTTCTCATTAAACGCCTCTTCCAGGGGTCATACAACAACCTTATAAAAGGAGTCATCACCTGTTACTGCCGTGGATATCTACATCATATTATAGTCTTTTAGGTCATAAAAATAATTTGTATTGGAAAAATGATTAAAAAGTGCTTGTCTGACCTTTTTGGTAAAAGACACGTTTTCTCACGAGAGCACATGCGGCATTTTGGCTGTGCCAGACGCATCATTTGGAATGGTAGGATGCCCAAGAAAGATCCCGCCTTTCTCGCCTCTGATTGGCTTAAAGGGCTTTAATACGATTGGCTATACCATTGCTAAGAGAACAGCTGTTTTGGGGAGTTTTGTACAGAAAATGTGAACGCTATAATAATCAGAGAAAAGAAAGGCGGGACGTTCCTTGGACATCCTACGATTACAAATTTCCACAGTTGAAAAACAGTTCCAAAATGACCCAATGTCCTTTTCTGGCCGTAATTTATTACTTTATAACCACAGTCAGCTTTTGTCCCCTGCACAATTTAGCATCCAAAAACAATATTACGCTATATTGAATAGACACTGGTTGTGTTGAAGCCTGGGCAATTCTCAATGCCAAGGAACCTTGCCTTGATGTCTTGGCCCCGCCCCGGTTGCCTAGGAGATACGTCATCGGGAGCCGCCAAGACGTAAATGGCCTGTATTTGATATAGCGCCTTCTAGATTTCTTGAAACCCCCCAAGGTGCTTTACAACACAAACAGTCATTCACCCATTCACACACACATTCACACACTCGTGGGGATGAGCTACAATGTAGCCACAGCTGCCCTGGGGCGCACTGACAGAGGCGAGGCTGCCGAGCACTGGCGCCACCGGTCCCTCCGACCAACACCAGCAGGCAATGTGGGCTAAGTGTCTTGCCCAAGGACACGACGACAGCGACAGACTGAGCGGGGCTCGAACCTGCAACCTTCCGATTACGGGGGCGAGCACTTAACTCCTGTGCCACCGTCGCCCCAGTGTTCCAGTGTTCATGTTCTACCGAGGCGTGTTCTCCGTTTGTTGGCCGTTTAGCTAGCTGAGCAAGGATACACGGGAGGTGTCTTGTAGCCTAGCCTTGGTCAAAAATTACCCACAATAAACTGCGGTATTTTCTAAAGGACGGCGGATCAGAAGCCGGCAGCTACTTCGGGGACAATTTTCAAGTTTAACGTAAGTCAACTACAGTAATTCAAAATGTTTTTTTTAGATCCAAAGAAGTTATCTGTGGTTGGTTGGTTGCTTATTATTTGCAGCTTCGGTGGCTAGCGGGTAGTAACTCACTTATATTTTTAATTTAATAAACATATACACAATTTAAAAAGCAAAAGCCTCGTTATATATTTATATTGAATCTAATACATATAAAATATAACGTTATCTCCCGTGTCACATGACGTTACATGACCGTCGTGGAAGCCGCGGTCACATGATGCAAGTCTGTTCCATTTAACCATTTTCTTTGGCCAAGGAAGGACAGTGTCCTCGTAAGCAAGGCGCCTTGACCTTGAGAAACACCCCCTGTTTCCCATTAGAACCGCCCACAAGCACCTCTGTTTGCTCTGCTGATACTTGCTAACGTGTGATTGGCCATTCCTGCAACCTGTGCACTTGGCAGTTCTGCATTCCTGACATTGCATAAAAGAGCCGTTCATCTTGTCTTCCGGTGGTGTGTTTTCGGGTGTTTTGTTGGAGGCTTATTGCCAGCGTTGTGTTGGATGTTTTTGGACTTTTGTTCAGTGTTCTGATGGTGCTATTTTTGTTTGGTGTAAATTTTGCATCACGAATAGCGGTTCCATTTATGCGGTGCTGTTCGGTCATTTAGTAGCTGAGAATGCTTCCTATTCTGATTACATGCTGTTGTTGGTTACACACGTCTTGCTATTCCTATCGTTGGTTTTACTATCTTTGCAAATCACAAAGACAATTACACATATATAGTAACCAGTAACGCGCAGTGTCTTGGACAAGTAACTTTAATTTCATTACTGATACAGAAATAGTGACGTGTTAGGTGAGTCATTATTGGGAAAGTAATCATTTTAGAGCAACACGCTGCTAAATAACGCGTTACTGGCAGCACTGGTCGTCAGTAGACCTTAGTGCATTGTCACTTTTTTATTCTGAAATGAAACCACAAAAATTCTCTCATAATAGGATAATAATAAACTTCACATGGAGGTTTGTGCTAGATACTAAACAAACATCCCTCCATGTGAGTAGTTCTACATCTGTTAAATCTGATTTCATCTCCAGATGTTTGTGTTTGCGCGACAGATGTCTGAGAGTGAACTATTCAGGTGTGCAAAACACCAAAAAAAGCTTTTAAGGTACATGAATGGATTCCAAACATCCTGTAAGCATTACAGACTTTCACTTCACGTCTAGAAAGACTAGAAGTACCTGTCTGAGTTAATATGGCAGCTAGTTACAGATGATTAAGTGAGAAACTGCTGGCAGCAGGTTTACATCTACAACATGAGGGTATCCCCCTTGATGTGTGGGTAATTAGCTCACACTTACAGGCTGCGCTATTGTTCATGAGCCACGGGGTGGATTTTAATAAGACTTTCAGAAAGCAATCATATTTTCTTAGAACGGACAGTTTTCATAGAACTGGACTTCAAAAAGCAAAGTTCAGAGGTATGGAGGATGGGCGAAAAAATAAACGTGCAAATCGACTCTCCAAGTGTTTCCTTCGGGGGTGGACTGGTCTGATTTGGTCTTGTGGTGCAAATGAGGAGAAAACTGTAATTGTAAGAAATTTATTTGCAGGGTTGTTTTCAAGGCAAAAAACAAAAATGTTTCAGAAAAGTGGAAATTCAAATAAATGAGTTAAAGCAGGTTGAGCGGGTTGTCCAGTAATCAGAAGGTTGCAGGTTCGATCCTGGCTCCGGACAGAGAATTCTGCTGTTGTGTCCTTGGGCAAGACACTTAACCCACCATGCCTGCTGGTGGTGGTCAGGGGCACTGGTGGCGCCTGTGCTCGGCAGCCTCGCCTCACTCATTGCACCCCAGGGTAGCTGTAGCTAGTGTGTGAATGGATGAAGGATTCACTGCAGTGTAAAGCACTTTGGAGTCCTCTGACTGTACAAGTGCAGGTCATTTGCCATTTATAGGCATGTGTCCATTGTCAGAACTTCAGGGTAAACGTCAGGACTTTGCACAGACGTCAGCAGTGAGTGATGTCACTGATCAGCGCTAAAAAGCGTCCGCGGACAGAAATAACATTAAATCTTTTATTCTGCCACAGCACACCAATTTAATCAGTTCGGAGGATGAGAGCAGCTGTGATATAAATTGAAGCGTTCAAAGACAAGAAGAAGTGCAGTTTTTATGGCGCTCTGAGGAAAAAGCCCCACCATTGTGGTGGATTTCCTCTTCTTTGGTGTTGGGAGTTCAGTTACAAGCAACTCTTCATTTCACGACATTTGCTGATGTCATTTCCTACTGAGTTGTAACCAATCAGCACGAGGTAACCAAAAGTTCTGCCCAGCAGATCTACAATTGGCCTGGGCAGCATCGTGTTTTGCCGATAACAGCACTCTGTCGTTTTGGTGGGCGGGATGATGCGACAAAGTGAAAAGAGTTTGTTTGCAACGTCTTAATTGAAGGCGGATTTATGAAATTGTCGCCCATCAGTTGAATATTTAGTAAAAACATCTTTAAAAGTCATAAATCTCAAAGAGTGGCAGCATAAAACCAACTGACAACATGATACCAGTTCACTCGTGTGGTCTGTTTCACCGAAATCCATTTTAAACCTAACGCCTCAAACTTCTTTGCAGCTTTTGCCGAGCTCTACTTTTGTACGGCGACCAAACGTCAAAGCACACCGCTTCAGACTGAATGCTGCTTTGATGCAAAATGTAAATGCTGCTTGAAGCTGTGGGCCATGGAAACAAAGCTGTACATATTTAAAGGGTCTTTACGGAGTTTTGAATTTTTATGCTCGCGATTGCCCCCTCAGGCCAAAAGCGTAACGGCAGCTTCAATAGTAGGCTCGTGTACGAGGCGTGCATGCTGTACGTGCACACTCCTTAACGAAAATAACAGCTGAGACAGTCCCGTGTGTGTGTGTGTGTGTGTGTGTGTGTGTGTGTGTGTGGCCTGGAGGACAGAGGACAGGAGCTAATTAATTAAATAATTTGGTTCTGTAGCTTTCTCTTCAGCACAGCCGACAAAGGTTTATGATGGGTCAGTCCTCCTGCATGCTCAGATCATTCCCTTCCCTTGCTTGAAAAATTGTTCCAAAATGAAAGTTGAACCCACATCTTTTTTATCTGTGAATTCAATGCCGTTCGGCGAGTCTCAAATAAAAATTTGGGCATCTTCCTGTAAAATAATATACCATTAATGTAAAAAAGAAACTCTAAATAAACTATGTCCACATCTCGAATCAAAGCCAGGACTTCTGCACGGGAGTCCGACGTCTTACTAGGTGAGCTAAAGCGCCAGTTGCAGCCTCTGTATCTGTAACATTTATATCCTTGATGACAGCTGAAACAACGATCAAAGAACGGTTCGGAGTGAAAATGGCTATTTTGTTGCTAATTTGCAGGAAATATCTAGAAGAAAGTTCTACAGAAAGTAGCTAAGGGTCCTCAGAAATGTAGCTAGCTTTGTCACTAGGCGTTAGGAACAGCGACAAAGTGGCACTGCCTCTCTCTCTGCTGCTAAAGCTACGGATAGCAAATGCTACGGGCTATGTCTGAGCGTGAACGTGCATGAAGCAGCCTGCTCGACCCGAGCAGCTCTCTTTTTCTGTGATTTTACAGAAAAACAGGCAATCACAGTAAAAATGCCAGGGCTCATTCTACAGGACCAGGGCATTGCAGGAGAATGTATGAAGAAGAAATTTATTATTTCTATACATGTTTTGGCTGTCAAACTTCCATAATGCCCCGTTAAAGATCATGGTAAAACCACAGGATTGATCAAATGATGGAGAACTGTTTAGTGGCCCATGATGATGGGATTCTTCATCATTCCTCCAGGATAATCCGCATCCATCCCTCCACAGTCTCACCCCAAAGACTTCCCTCCTTTGTCACACAGTCCAGAAAAGGCTGAAACCCAATAATATGGCGCCAAGCTTTGGTTCAGAACTTGTGTTATTTCTTTTTTGTTTTTATTAAAACCAGAAGTGACCTTTTTTTTAATTAGAAACGAAGCGCCGAGGACACTTAACAGCCAGACAGGAGGGAGGAATAAGAGGATTAGCCGATCTGTGGCACAAATTGTAGCATACTGTGAAGTCACAGCGGTGTGTGTTAGCGTTAGTGTTGGTTTGCCTCCTTAAGCGTGTGTGTGTGTGTGTGTGTGTGTGTGTGTGTGTGTGTGTGTGTGTGTGTGAATCCTTGAACATAACTCCCGATGCTCACTGCCAAAGATTTGACGCAAATTAAGGCTGGGATGGTTGGACGGGGTACAAACAGACAGGGAAGATGAGCTCCGGGCTTTTTATGAAGTGGGGGAACACAAATAAAGTACAGGACGTTTTTTTCTCCAGAGCTACCTGTCTGCAATCCACTTTGACCTACATCTATCTCTTCCTCACTCCCTCAAGCTGCTCCTACTCCCAGAGCCATCCTCACTTTTCTTAATCCTCCTGCTTTTTCCTGAGATAATTCCTCTCCTTTTTCCCTCCCCTGCTCCCTTCTGTCAAGTCCCCCTCTCTGGTAGACACTGCTGTCATCCTCTCTTCTCCCATGCCTTCCTTCCTCCTCTGTTTTTCACGCTCCTGCCTCCCTCCCATCCCTTTTTCATCCGTCTCTCGTTCGTGTTCCTCTAAATCAGCTCTAATAGCCTGCAGAACCACACATGTTCCAGTCACGCTCACACAAAGACAAAGACGTGCAGAGGTACTGGCGCTGTAATTACGCCGAGGCCCACGTTCGAGCTTCCCAACCCGCCGATGTCGTTCGTCAGACTGAGAAGCGTTATTTTAGAGGACGTAAAGCCAAACAGGAAAGATGGAGGAGCAATGAATGGGATAGAGATGAAAACAAACAAACACGCGAGGCAGCAGAAAGAAGGCAAACAAAACAAAAATGACACCGAAAGACCAACCTGAGACCATAAAGTCAAGAATGGAAATCTGAGTAGGTTCCCACAAAGGCAACTGGTCCATTTCTGGATTTTTGGAAATTGTTTATTTGTCATCTAAAGAACATTATCGATCCAATTAGAAAAGACAGAGTCCCACGCTTTTAAAGGCACACTAAGTCCAAATTTTAATTGTTTTCTTGAGCCAGTAGGTGGTAAAATGACCCTTTACAGGGTGTATGTAGTCTTTCAGCCCCCTCCCTTCCTCAGGGGCAGAATATCGCCTTTGTTACTCAAGTCTCCGCGGACTGGTGACCCGAAGTGTCACAAAGTCGCGTGTCTCACGAGAAGCCATAACGCTTTACGGTCATCCATGTTTACACTTCAGGACATTTAATGTATCGCGTTCATCGTGGCGGAGCCGCCAAAGAAACCCTTTATCCGATGAAGCAAAAAAGAGAAGAAGAGCGTCAAACAAAGGGGTCACACAAGAGTCGGCGTCAGGGGAGCGTTTTCTGAATGGCGAGAGCTCAGAAACAAAGAAGGGTTCAAACAGGAAGCATCATGCAGGCGTGCTTGTAGTATAAGGAATACGGCGAGGGGGAGTGATTTAAAAACGCACATGTTGTAAAGTTCCGGTAAAGTTATCCTGAAGTTCTGACAGTGGAAAACATGCCGTTATAGCCACACCTGCCCTAGGGACCAGGGGCGGACTGGGATGATTATTCAGTTCTGGAATACCTCCGTCTGTCCGACCGTGTGCCAAAACGCTGTGTCGGGTGGTGCTGTTCTACTCCCCTGCAGGATTTGATCCCCAGGGTCCCGGGGGGAGAGTCACACACGCTAACCAGTCAGCCAAAGGGGTATCTGGGGATTGAATCCCACCCGGGCCCTCGTTTCTCCACCTTGCCACATTTGGCGTTGTTGGCAGGATCCATGTAGTACTGTGAGGTAGGTCCATGGATTTGGAATTTGTGGCACCCTGCGCGGGAGCACGGGGACGTGCTTGTGGAACGAGGGCGGAAGATGTGACACGATGAACGTCCTGTCACTGTGTCCCGATTGATCATGCGCCCAAGGGGATGTCCCTTTGACTGACTGGTTAGAGCGCGTGACTCTCACTCGGGAATCTGGAGACTGAATTCCGCCCGGGCCCTCGTTTCTCCACCTTGCCACAATACGCTCTTCGAGCGGGGAGGAGGCGGGACCTTGCAGTAGTTTGCTCGATCCTAGGACAGGGGGTCTCCGAGCGAGTGGGGGGTGCGGACAACAGCCTGGAGAACATCCACCAGTTCTACAACCCACTGCCCGCTCTGGGATTTTCCAGAACTCACAGATGGCCAGCGTGCCTCTATCTGGGGCACAACGACGGCACCACGCCGTTCACCACCACCAGCAGGCACGCTGGGATAAGTGTCTTGCCCAAGGACACAACAACAGATGGGGCTTGAACCTGCAACCCTGCGGTTGTGGGACGGGCACTTATCTCCTCTGCCACCGTCGACCCGTCATTATTTGCCGTGTCCTCTTTGGACGAAAACAGCTTTCGCTCTTCTCCCGGAACATCCACAGCCTCTGTTCACCACACCAACCACCCTGTCCTGTCCCCGTGTCCGTCAGGTGAAAGCAGACGAGACTCGACCTGAAGAGCCGGCCGTTCTTCTGTGGAAGGGTCCGATCACTCCTCGCTGCTTTGGACTGCAAGCACAATGCCACTCAGAGGTAAAAAGGCCGAGTTGAAACGTTCCGCTTCTCACAACGTAGCTTTGAATCTAATCCTCAGAGAGTTTCATAGCAAGTAAACGCCTCACACTTGGACCAGGACAACAACGGCCCTGACAACCCCGAGAAAGGAGGGGAGAGAAGGAGAGTGGTTTGTAAACTGTACAGTTTAAAATCTTTAAATATTTCCAGTTTTACGTGAAAAAGCTCCTCTTTCCTGTGTTTTAACCTGCAAGGATGAATATGCCCTGGGTGTCTGGAAACCTTAGCCAGCAAGAAATCTGAGAGAACAAAACGTCCCGACAGTCCAGGACAAGAACCTAATGAAAGGGTGAGAAAGAACTTGGAAAATGGCATCGGTGACATATAATGAGTGAGGGAGGGTGAGAGGGAGAGTCGGCAAACTAGAGCGGTGCTCATTTGTGCACAAAAGATGTGAGCGTGTGTGTGCAGGAGAAAGATACCATGAGAGAGAGCGAGAGAGAGAGAGAGAGGGGAGGGATCTGTGAGAGGGAGGAGGGAGAGAGAGAGAAAGGGAGTGATTGCATGAGATATTGTCAGCCAGTCCTGAACCAGAACAGCAGAAGCAGCGGCGGTGGACGGGACGCAGACGCTCTGAGCCGAACAGGATATAAGGGAATACACGCCGACGAGGATGCACAAAAGGAGAGGATGGGATTTTTAAAAAAGGGGCATTTCTCCTACTTCTGTTTGGAGCTTCCACAAGCAGAGCACCAGTGAAAACACATACATATGATATATATATAAAACTCCTATACATATATATCAAATTATGCCTGTTTTCAAAGAAGCTGCAGCTGGACACGGACTGATCTGACACCAAAAAGCAGCAAAGCTCGGATTTCATCTGCAACACTTGCTTAAACACTGTTGCATATTATGATTTGGATTCTTTTTTGTCTTCAGTTTTTTTGAAAGCCAAAAAAAAAAAAAGTATAAACCTGAGTGGTTGATCCAGCATTTACAGTTCTGTATTACAGGCTTCTTCTGAAAACAGGAATTTTGTTTATTTATTTTTTTTAGCTGCCCTTGTGGCGCCGTTTGGCTATCGCATCTCCACTTGTCTGTCGTCAGTGTGGGCTGGGCTTGTTTTATTCCTGAGAGGCTCTGAGGGTCAGTTCACTGGCTACCTGACCCCCCCTCCACACACACACACACTGATACACCTTCAGCAACACGGAATAAAAATTCCCACTGGGTCCCAGAGGAGAGGGCTGGGGTAAGTTGCGTGGAAGGGGCAACGAGAAAAACACAAAAGCAAAGGATGGAGGGGCCTCAAGCATGAAGAAGTGAGCCATAAACAAACCAGGGAAGAAAAGCGTGAAAGACCTGCAGTAATTCCAGCACATCAATCTTTTGTCCCCTCGCTTCGCTGCAAGGAACAAATCTAAGGCAGGAAGATTGAGCACCAGAACAACAGCGCTTCCTCTCTGTCTTCCCTCTACGCCACCTTCGCCTGAACACAACCAAGCAGCGTCCCGGGTCCGTGGGTCCGTCACTTGGATCCGAGGAGAGGAGGAGTTCCAGGGGAGCAACAGGGGCTCTGCGCATGCTGAGCACAAAAAGCCACTGGACCCCTGAGTGTGTCGCCTAAAAGCTGCAGACTGACACTTACAGAGTCCTGCCATCAGGGAACTGAGCTGTGTGTGTGTGTGTGTGTGTGTGTGTGTGTGTGTGTGTGTGTGTGTGTGTGTGTGTGTGTGTGTGTGAGAGAGAGAGTAAAAAATAGATAAGCCTCAGGTGCAACTGGGAATCTTTTGGACTGTAATCACCGCAGGATTTGGACGAGAGTCCAGAGTGATGTTGTAAAGACGTTTAGCAGCTGTTGCTGCCTGCTTCTTCCCGACAGGAAGGAGATATCTGTGCAGATTAGGTCACATCATTCAAAAAGACCCCCGGATGATAGAGAAGAAGCAACGTTTACCAAAGTGGACTACAGTGAAAAGATGCCCACTGCAAAGATAAAAAAGCTTTTTCTGGACAGTGGCGTTGACAGAAGCGGGATGATAGATGCACGTTAAGATCTGAGAGGTGGACTTCTCAGTGCTGCACTTCTGGGTTGTTTTTATTTCCTCCTGGACACCAAAACCGATCTGACTCCAGTGTTAAGTTCTCCTCTCAGGACTGCGAGTCACTCTTCGGAGTGGAAAAACCTTCCATGTGTCCTGACTGCAACTTTGAGAGGGATCAGCTCTGCCTGCTTGCACCATCAGGAGCCCACAGTTCTCACTTTTCACGGATTATTCAAGCACGCGCTGGGGGAGCTCATTGCTGGAAATGCCAGGGCACGTTCATTCATAGGTTATACGCCCTCCTAAACTGGATCTGCCACCTCCAGGATTTGGATTTTCATACCAGCCGTCGTTGCTGTCTGCTGGATGGCTTTGTGAAAGGTGAAATTGGCTGATTTGTTGACAGAGACCTGCTGTGGGTGCATTTGACCTCATGCATGCAAAAAGCTTCAGTCCTGGAGCGAACATGTTGAGCTGTGTGACTTTTTGCAACAAGATAAATGAAGAAAAAAGCAAAGAAGTGCTGTTTGATGTTTAACAGATAAAGTTTATTCATTTCAAGAGTTAGTAGTGTAACAATGCAAGGATGCAAATTGGATTTCAAAAGTGTGTGTGAGAGGTTACAAATGGCTTGAGCGGTGGGGGTGGGGTCAGTGATTCAAGTGTTACAGTTGGTTTTAGAATATATGGTCAATAGACCTCGTTTACATGATATTTCTGACCCATTTCAATAAAAAATACATAGAAATCGTGAATGTAACAACTGCCTTAGTAAAATGCATGTGTGTGTGTTTGGGGAGGGGGGGTCGTATCAGCCCTTTACCCTCTAAATATTAAGTCCATGTATTAGCGCAATTTGCAGGAAAAGTAATCAGGCCAATGTAATTAACAAAATCAGTTCTATTTAGTTTTGTTCAATTTCTATTGGATCTATTTTAGGTCAATAAATTCCAAATGTTTTATGCCGCCAAAAAGTGACTCATTGCGAATCTAAAACTTTTTCTTTATCCACACATTTCATAGCCTGGCAAGCCATCCTAGAGGTGAATGTGTAGTTGGGGCGGGATCTACGGTTGTCTTCTAAATGTCTCTGCATGCTATTGGACAACAAACAACGTGACAAACTCAATGCTAAAGATGTCAGTCAACAGGGCAGTCCATATCCTGCATCGTTTTTGTAAATAAAGAACTTAAGAACCTCCATCTGCTCTTGACTCAAAGAGAAGCCAAAGTCTAAATAATCCAAAGTTTATGCCAAAACCGTTTAAAAAAAAACCATAGTTTCGCTCTGTCGCAGCAACATCCCACCCACCAAACCGATAAAGCGCTGTGATTGGCCAGCCACCAGACTGGAGCATGGCTAGACTGACATGCAATACAAAATAAATGGCTTTCTAGATTTCTACGCTACACAATTGAAGCAAATTCATTGAAATACTCACACTGCACCACTAGGTGGCGAGAGTGTCCACATTCCAAGGACATTTAAGTCATTTTTGAAGAGTGTTTCTGTGTAAAAGTCATGAAATAATTACTATTTTAATTGTTGGTAGCTTCCTAAACACTTTGGAGGAACATCCGTGGTTCCTGCTTCTATTGGTTCTTCTGCCAGTTTATAGAACATCGCTGGTTTAGTGTAGATCAGTCCTAAAGCATTCAAGGGCAAAGTGTGTTGCTGTCATCACAACACTGATTTGTGAAAATGGTCATTTATAAACTCCACTCCATTTTGCATCACACAATTATTTCAGCGGAAATGCTGAGTTCCTGCTGGAGCGGACCCTTGGATGGACCAGAAGTGCAGCTGAGATGATGTTTACATTTGTAGATGAGCTCAGAAGTTTGTGTAAATAAATGTGTTGGGTGAAATGATGACAAGGGAAAGGTTTATGAAATAACATTGTACAAACCAAAAATGGAAATGTAGATTTTGGAGCAGTTTTATGATTGTAGTAACGCATACTGGTCTTAAGCTAACGGCTAATTCAAGTTCAGTTATCAGAGGCTTATTAGCAGAGGCGGAAGCTGTCTACGTGAGTTGGAAAGCAAATGTTTTAACAGTTTAGTAGAAAATAGCTTTACAGGTGGGATTGACTGAAAAAGCTTTTTTAAATGATTATTTCTGATTATTGTTGGTTACCTTGAGATTTTCGTTCATGCTGAACATGATAGTCTTCTGATGGAAAACAGACGATGAAAATGTAGGATTTGAAAAGCCTGACCATTGTACGTCACATCGTGAATTGGACTTTGTCATTTTGACTCACGACGGGGATGGCTATTATTGTTTTAGCTTCCAGAATGAGCAGAGAACCTCTCTTTCAACAGAAGCTAGCTGTTAGCATTCACAACTCAAACACATGGCTGAAACTCCTCCAGGCTTGTTATTTGTAGAGATAAAACTCCCACCACCGAGCAAAGTTAGTGGTAGAGTCACGTTGTTTTTATCCAATCCAAGGCAAGATGTCCGAACATCAGGAAAAAAGACTCCAAATCCTCCCATTTGAAGCACAGCACTGGGGTGTTTCTCAATATCAAGGTGCCTGGCCTAGCAAGGCGACGACTTGCTATGCCAGGCGCCTTGCTTACGAGGACACCGTCCTTCCTTGGTCAAAGAAAATGGACAAATGGAACAGACTTGCATCACGTGACCGCGGCTTTCACGGCGGCCATGTCACGCCACGTGACGTAACGTTACATTTCATACAAATAAGTTTCACTACAAATGTATAACGAGCCATTTACTTTTTAAATTGTGTATAGTTTGGTAAAATTAAACATGTAAGCACATTAGTACCTGCTAGCCGCTGAAGCTGCAACTACTAAGCAACTAACCAACCATATCCAACTACTTTGGATCTAAAAAATAAACATTTATGTAGGGCTGAAACGATTCCTCGAGTACCTCGAATAATTCGAGTACAAAAAATCCTTGAGTCAAATTCTCTGCCTCGAGGATTCGTTTAATTCATATTTAATTAATTCGTGGCTTTGCAGTCGCCCGTGGTCATGTTTAACCCGGACTGAAATAAGTGACGCACATGCCCACTGGACTGCACACGAGAGTAGCGAATGTAACTTAACTTTCTCTTAAGCCATGGCGGACAACGTGGACCCCGGTGGAGTGCGAAAAAGACAGAAAATGTCAAGATGTGGGACCATTTTTCACGTCGTTAGGCGGAAAACGTAGTCCAGTATAAATACTGTAAAATGGATTTAGCCTACCACAACACCACATCCTCCGTGCTGCAGCACCTGTAAATGTCACTTCTGCATGCGGATTCGGAGCCTCTACAAGATAATGCTTTTTAGCCTGTTTTTCTATATATTCTGCGGACACTGCGACTTTTTCGTTTGTAGCACTCAGTTTCAGCTCACACCGTACGTCTGGTAGCAACACGTCGGACTTAAAATGTGCTTAAAAATAGCATTTTTACACAAAACGTCGGACTTTTTATTGTGTTGTTATTGATATTTGTTGTCCCTCAGGATTGCTGCAGGAGGACACGGGTATTTATGAGAGGAAAACGAAAGAAAGTAAATAAATGTTTTGTGATCAGTATAATTTGACAAAACCACGGCAAACATGCTTTCTCGACAATCCTTGTTATTGTGTGAGAAAAAAAGTGTTGAAATTAAAACGGACGTGTGTTAATAGGGAACAGCCGGCGAGCTGTTTGCGCATGCACCGTGAGCGGTTCTGGTTCTGTTTGGGCCGCAGCCGCTCGCAGCGCTACTTCAACAGTTATCCTCCTAGTTTTTGTCTGGCTTGCAGGCTAGCAGATTCTCGCACGAGGGGAAAATCGGCTCAGGTTGTGTACTTATTTTTTGCACAGCCATTTGTTTACTGTGAAGTAAAGTTGAAGTGCTGAAGTTTTGCAAACTAATTTTGAATAAAACTTGAAGAATAACTGGCAACTGCTTGCTCATTTTAACAGGTCTTTCATAATTATAACATGCTATTTGATATAATGGTTTACAAACACAAAAGGGTAATTTATTAGAGTACTCGATTAATCGAAAAAAATATTCGATAGAGTACTCGATTACAAAAATATTCGATAGCTGCAGCCCTACATTTATGTATCCGCCCGATAGCTACAGTTAGTTGACTTACATTTAAACAGGAAATTTGCCCCCGAAGTAGCTGCCGCCATCCTTTTGAAAATACCGTGGTGTTTTCTGACCAATTTTTGGCCAGGACCAGGCTTCAAGACACCTCCCATGCATCCTTGCTTAGCTAGGTAAACAGCTAACAAATGGAGAACAGACACCTTTGTAGAGCATGAACACTGGAACACATCTCGGCATTTCCTGATGACATATCCCTTGATGTTGACTGGTCCTGCTGGGCCAGGGGTTTGTGAGTTTTTATGTGCCCAGAGTTCTGCCTGCAAGGCTTTCAGTCCAACTAGAGACCACTGCAGATGTATTTGAGTCCACCTTAATCCACCTTTAAAATTGCAAGGAAAAAGTAAAGGCTATCCCTTTAATATCACATCAAAAGCAAGTTTTCTCGCATTTACACATTTTTTCTCCATTGTTGTTTAGGCTTTTAAAACAAAGTAACAGTGAATTTTACAAAACAAAAGAAAGATATCTAAGTGTTTTTTTCTTTGTCATTTCAGAAGATTTTGGTCCCTTCATCTTATCGACTGGTCATCAGTGCTGAGACACTGAAAGAGACTGGAGTCCAAGATGGCCACTTCCATGTTCTCACTATTGATAAATGTCTCGTTGGCCATTTTGTTGGGTTTGACCTCTCTGAGTGGACTGAACTCTTGGCCATCGGGTCAAGCGTTGGCACAGGCTTCTTCCAACAACCAAACAGAATCATCTGTGCTACAAGAGGCAGCACTGGCAACGCCAACACCAGACCCAGCGACTCAAACAGATCCAAGTGCTGGTAGCCGTTGCTGGGGTTACTATGATGTAATGGGCCAGTGGGATCCACCATTTAACTGTAACGCAGGCATCTACATGTTCTGCTGTGGCTCCTGCTTCTACCGTTTCTGCTGCCAGTTTAAAATCCACAGTTTGGACCAGACATCCTGTTCCAACTATGACACACCTGTGTGGGCTAATACTGGGAAACCAGGGGTGCCCATCACCGAGGGCCACCAGGAACCGGATCGGGATCGCACCCACATGATTGTGTACATCATCTGTGGGGTGGTGGCCATCATGGTCCTGGTGGGGATTTTTACTAAACTTGGACTGGAGAAGAGTCAAGGAGGGCAAACGGATATGACCAACTCCAGGTAAGAACTGGAACGGGATAAATGGATGGATGGATGGATGCATGCATAGATTGATGGATGGATGCATGGATGGATGGATGGGTGAACCAGGTCGACAATTCAGACCTGGAATATCTCCATTTGTCCAGGCATATGCATTAGCCGTGGTGGTGTTGGGGTGGGGGTGTGTGTGCTGTTGGAAAAGTCCCCTGTAGTAACTACTCTGAGCAAGGGGGCGGAGCACACCCACTGGTCCTAGAGCACCAAGGAGGTTCTGAGATTCTCCAGAACTCACAGATTGCCAGTCCTCCGATGGATTGATGGATGGATGCATGCATAAGTGGATGGATGGATGGATGGATGGATGGGGCCTGTTTTGGATATGTAACCCTACAACAGTGTAAACCGAGCACAAGATTCCATCCAGCACCCATTTGGGAATTGCCTAAAAATTCAAAGGGTTATACGTCTCCATCAGTTCAGGTGCAGAGACACACACAAACACAGACTTGGGGTGTGTTGTAATGCAATTCCCTTCCAGGACCACAGAGGGCGTAGCGCCGCTGTTGCAGTCATGCCTCTGGTTAACGGTAGTGTATTTGCTTTAGTGTTTTTGTATTTATTTTGTGTTTAACTATTTCTTTTTAACAGAGACAGTTTTAGTCACCCCTTCACCCACCTCCACCCCTAACCCATGTTTCCTGTCCTTTAATTTTAGGAATTAAAATTATGCTGCATATCTTTGTTCTCTTCCCATCGTGTGTACAAATGTTTCTATTGTTGGACTTCTTCAGAGAGGCGTTTTCCGATCTGTTCCGTGTCTGTTGCTAGGTATCGTCGGCAACCAATTTTTTCGGGAGGAAATCATGCAATCACATGCTTACGCTTCCTGTAGATTTCGACAGACAGTTCAAAAATAGAGCATGCCTCCGTCACCCTCTGTGGGCCTGCTGCAACGTCCTTCTATCGACGAATCGTGGCATTGCGTGTCTTTGTTGCTCTGCTGATGGTGACATATCCTTCTGTTTCATTGTTTTGTGATTAATTGTTGCACAGTGGCATAGACAATAAAAATGACAGACTGCAGAATTGGAAATTTCTGCCAATGCGTTATAGAACGTCACCAGCCAGGTAATCAATACAGAAACTGGATGTAATAACTGGTGAGGTGATAACTGGCTCAAAGGCTGTTTGTATCCATACAGATGTAGCAGACCTTCTGCGTGAGAAGAAGAGATGAAGGACATAACAGGAAATGTAGAGACTGGCAGCGTTCAGGAAGCAGGAAGTAGAGTTCATAGGAGAGCTGTTGATGTTTGATGGGAAATGACCAAACACTGTGACTGTGTTTTATTTATGTTGGTGTTGCAGTTCCACATTGATGACCGATTGATTGCAGTGACACAACTATGACTGTGGCCTCCAGAGAACAGTGAGAAGAGTGAGGGAGGTTTTGGGTGGGATATTGAGCGGATCTGACTGGAAAGCAGCCAACGGCTAGTGAAAAGAGCAGAAGAATGTGTATGTTTGTGTGTGTGTGTGAGTAAGTGAGAGAGTGAGAAAAAAAATTGTAGAGTGACAAAATGGGGGGGGGGGGGGGGACGTGAGGTGTTTCTCAATGTCAAGGCGCCTGGCCTTGTGAGGCGATGTCTTGCGAGGCTTACGAGGACACTGTCCTTCCTTGGTCAAAGAAAACGGTTAAATGGAACAGACTTGCATCACGTGACCGCAGCTTCCACGGCGGTCACGTAACGTCACGTGACACGGGAGACAACATTAGATTTTATACGTATTAGTTTCAGTATAAATATATAACGAGCCTTTTACTTTTTAAATTGTGTATATGTTTATTAAATTAAAAATATAAGTGAGTTACTACCCGCTAGCCACCGAAGCTGCATCTACTAAGCAACTAACCAACCACAGATAACTTCTTTGGATCTAAAAAAAAGTTTTAAATTAGTTGACTTACTTTTAAACTTGAAAATTGTCCCTGAAGTAGCTGCCGGCTTCTGATCCGCCGTCTTTTTGAAAATACTGCAGTGTATTGTGGGTAATTTTTGACCAAGGCTAGGCTACAAGACACCTCCCATGTATCCTTGCTCAGCTAGCTAAACGGCTAACAAACGGAGAATACACACCTCGGTAGAACATGACCATTGCAACACGTCTTGGCGGTTCCCAATGACGTATCTCCTAGGCAACCGTGATGGGGCCAAGACATCAAGGCAAGTATCCTTGGCATTGAGAAACACCCGTGGTGTGGGCTGAGTGTGGTCAGTCAGCCAGTTGGTGTTAAACAGTTATAGCACGGGAGCTCCTTTAAAATCCAGTCAATACCTGATCTTTTCCAGACTTCCCAAAAGAAGATAACCACCGAACTTAATGATAAGGTCCAGTAATTGGAAGGCTGCAGGTTGGATGCCGGCTGGTGGTGGTCGAAGGGACCAGTGGCGCCAGCGCTCCGTAGCCTTGCCTCCGTAGGGCAGCTGTGGCTACATTATAGCCCATCATCACCATTGCGTAAATGGGTGGATGATTGTGTTGTAAAGTGACTTGGGGGGTCATAGACCCCTAAGAAGGGGCTATACAAATACAGGTTATTTAAACTGTAACGAGTCATCAATGACATTTTATTCCCTGAAACAAACCATTACGGGAAAAATATAATCAAAGGATTGTTTGAACATTTGTTTGGAATCCAGACTGAAAATGAACTCGTGGAAGTTATTGTCCTTGAAAAACCTTGAGATGTGGCTTCCAGTTTTAGGCTTGGTGATACAGTTCTTAGCATTGTTGTCTTGTAGGAAGATGGTCACGGGTTCAAATCCCAGTAGTGGCTTTTCTGAGTCGGCAAGTTCTCTGCCTACATGTGTGTTTTCTTCAAGGCTCCTCCCATAGACACAACACATGCACGTAGGTTGATCAACAACCTTAAATCATGCTTAAAATCAAATTCACTGAGAAATCGGTTTTAACTTTGTAATTTTGCAATATGATCACTCCCTCCACTGAGTCATTCATTCATTCAGCATTCATCGACTCACCCATCTTGGCTCGCAGCGGGGAAGGCTGTTGGTTTAGCGTCCAGGAAACAGCAGAAAACACCTCAGCTAGAAGAAGCTAACCATTAGCGTTAGCAACTCCACCACACGGCATACCTCCTTCAGGCTTGTGTTATTTGTGGAGATAAAACATCAGCGTTGCAAAGCAAAGGGAGTGAGTAAGTAAGGGGATTAAGACTCCAAAGCCCGCTGTGTTCTACTCCCCACTTCTCTGGCTCAATGCTACTTCCTAAAACAGGAGCGCCAGAGCTTTTCCCCCCACAGAGATCAGCTCACAGAGCATTCATTTATACCAGAGACCACTGCAGATGTATGGAAAAAAATGAATGAACTACCTTTATATGCAACACATGCTTGCATTCATACAGACGTTTAGCCATAGCCAGGTGTAGTGAAGGAGTGGCTAAGGTAGATACCAAACATCTCAGTCCAGAAAAGTGCAGCTCTAGGAACAGCTAAGATACTGCGCAGAACCCTCAAGCTCCCAGGATTCTGGCAGAGGACACGAGCTTGGAAGGATGAGACCATCCGCGGAGGGTGGGGTGGGAATTTGTTTATATATGACCAATTTTTTTTACAGAAAAAAACCCCAACACCAACAAAAAATTAAAAAGCATCCAGTTTTAGAGTAAAAGGTGACAACAGGCTATTGGTACTGCACTTTTTTGACAGAATCAAAGATTCAAGTCAACTTTGTTTGCAACAGCTCGTGTGCACATTTGTCTCTAGGAAACGATTATGGTGCAAAAACAACTACAAAGGGACAGATGGTCACATAAAGATGGAAATAAATGTCATGGCAGGAATTCAGAATAGCTGGAAACAATAAAAGTGCAAAAAATATTTGCAATGTGACCAGTAATTAGTGCTCTGTTTGGACAGTCGCTGTCATGAATCATAACACACGTTCCTACAAACGAGAGAGAGAGAGAGAGAGAGAGAGAGAGAGAGAGAGAGAGAGAGAGAGAGAGAGAGAGAGAGAGAGAGAACGCTGGGGACCCATTTTACAACTCAATAGTCAACCACAGCTGTTTAATTTATATCTTACTAAGTGTGTGTGTGTGTGTGTGTGTGTGTGTGTGTGTGTGTGTGTGTGTGTGTGTGTGAGGTAAGGAAAGGAATAAGATGGGGACGGTGACATGAGAGCTAACCTCTGTAATGGTGTCTACTGGAGCGATAAGAAGCGAGGGATGAAAGGATGAAAGTTGGAAGTGAAAAAATAATTGATCCTCTGATAATGCATCTGAAAAGATTTTACACATTTAACTCATTAAAATGTGAAGTAGACTGAAATACGTTTACTGGTAAATGAGATGGTTAAGTGAGTAAAGGGTGATGTGTGTAACTAAGAGATAGTACCAACTACACATAGCCCTTACTAAGGACTGATGAGCTAATGGCTGAATAGTTTTGACCAAAGTTTCTTAAAGGTGAGATTTGCAGAGAAACATAAAATCCCTGTTAGTTGAAAAATGATCGATCACGCAGTTTCACACGCAGGATGAATGGGAGAATAGTCTTGTACCTCTACATCCTGCATTAACCGCAGATAGTAAATAGATGCGCGAAAGAGCTTGGATCAGAAAAAGATAAATGCTGCAGAGCAAATGGAGTCAGTGGTAGAGCCACGTTGCTGTTAGCCAATCAGAGGCGAGATGTCAGAATATCGAGAAATAGGACTCCAAATAAAACATCCACGCTGCATTTTTACCTACAAAAGATAAGCGAATGGTAGCCGTCGAGTTGCTGTTAGCCAGTAACCCCAAATGCACACTGGAAGCATCAGCGACGCAGAATGGCAGCGGAAAGGTTTACTCGGAAAAGTCTCAGCCACGAGGCGGCTTCTCTGCTGTGCTCCTCGCTTAACTCATGAGATTATAAAATCACTCGTTCATGCTGTCCACCAAAAAGCAAGAAATCATGTTTGATGTCATATACTCAATTCTATTCAATTCAACTTTATTTATATAGCGCCAAATCACGACAAGAGTCATCTCAAGGCACTTCACGTAATAAATATTCCAATCCAGGTCAGTTCATTAAGCCAATCATAAAAAATGCGGCCCACGGAGCATTTTTATGTGGCCCGCAAGATAAATATCAAAAATATATTAAAACTGGCCCGCCGGCCGATTTTACCGCAAATACTTCAACTCCCATGATGCTTTGCGGCGTCAGCGCGGAGCCGACGCGCCCCCTCCTTTGTGTTTTTTCAGCGCCTGCTGCCGGTGTCTGCAACCCCGCTGTCTCGGACAAACTACACTCCTCTCACTCAGCGCCGAGTTCACTCAGCTATTTTCTGACGTTGAAGCCCAGAAACGGAGATTCTAGCCGCTCAGTAATGTGTTCACGACTGAAAGAGAAAGTTTTCCAACTAACTTCCAGACAGAGCTGATATAACTCCAGCGAGCAGCGACACGCTCAAACCAGCACGACTCTGTGGTTGTGTTTCCTCCCCGACACTCAACAACGTGGTCAAGCTGCTCAGACATGTTCATCAGCACAAACCTATGTGAGCACCTGTTGTCATCTAATGTTGTCATTATTATGATGAAGATGAACAAAACAACAGGAGTCTCCTCAGCTCAGATCAACCCCATGATGCAGGTATCTGGCTGGAACAGGTGAGCATCACAGTAAACCAGTGGAGCAAACTGAGCTTTAAATATGTTGGTTTTATGCTCTTTTTCTGCTCCAAAACATGAAAGTTAACAGGTGAGATGTTGCATTTTCATTTAAGATAAAATGAGAAAAGATTTAAAGATTTTAAAAATGTTGATTATACCACAAGTAATGAATACCACTGATGCCTTTTATTTAAAACTGACTTGCTCGTGTGTAATTTGGTTATTCCACATTCAGTGTTAATGCAGAAATAAGTTTGTTTCCAAATTTAAAGGTTCAAAATTGCATTTATGTTGATAAAGAAAATGTGCAAATTTACCGTCACTTTTTCAAAAAATATTAAGTTTGGCCCTCGACTCCGTCCCAGAGTTTCATTTCGGCCCCGTGTGAATTTGAGTTTGACACCCCTGCTTTACAGCAATCCTCATACTAAGCAATAATATATGATGTTGTTCCTCTCCACTGTCGGGATTAAAGCCATGAAAACCACACCGCTGCACTTCTGGAATGCTGCAGGGAGTAAATAAGCCGTCAGCTCTCTTGTATTGTTGTAATCTACATACGGATGAAAATGCATCGCTGCCATTGACTTTTATTTAGAAAATTACTGGGGGGTTTTACAATGAAACTGTGTGGGATTTCCTATATAGCCCTATGTTAACTGTGGAAATTGTCGCGTCCCAGAAGTGGCTCGTGGCAAAAATAGAACCCAATCCTATCTCTAGCGGCGCAAAATTATGCGGCGCTGCGTTATGCGGCGCTGCGTTTTGCGGTGCGGCGTTATGTGGCGTGATGCTTCTGGAATGCACCTGAAAATTATCCCCAGATGATTAATCCCCAGAGACTCTAATGGATTCTATTAGAAGCAGTGATGTCCCGCGCCACTGATGCCTCCAGTGTGCATTAGGCTTTAGACGTGAGTTATTTGCTTATCATAAATATTAATAATTAACATTACACTTCTTGCCATTTTCCACCCGCATCTCCTTCGACTAATTTCTACTTCCTGAAACAGGAGTGGATACACTTATTTTCCAGAGATCAACTCACAATGCATTAATTTCTAGAGACCAGAGCAGATTTACTGAAATAACCAGTGTCTGCAGTTAGTAGAACTGTTGCCTCACAGCAAGGTCAGTGGTCCAGATCTCGCCAGTGTGTGGCCTTTCTATGCAGAGTAAGCGTGCCCTCCCTATGCATGCGTGGGTTTTCTCTAGGTACTCCGGTTTCCTGCCAGTGACCAAAAACTTTCTTATTAGACTGAGTAGATAATCAAAAATGTCCCTAGATGTGAGCGAGAGAGTGAACGGTTGTTTCCTGTGATGGACTGGGGTCCTGTCCAAGATGTCCTCCTCTCACCCGAGGATTCCTGGAGATAAGACACCAATCCCCCCATGATGCTAGTGAGGATGAAGCAGTTCAGAAAGTGGATAGATGCATGAGTACTGCATCTGTGGGGGATGTGGGTGTTTTAACATCCACACAGAGGTGTGACCAAGTCGCTGCTTTGCACAAGTAAGTTACAAGTCTTTCCAGTCGAGTCTTGAGTCAAGTCCAAGTCAAAGACAACCAAGTCTTAGTTGAGTCCAAAGTCAATGATCTGGAAGTCCAAGTCAAGTCCAAGTCTTTAACTTTGAATTTTCAAGTTATAATCAAATCATCTGTCCAACTTCAATTTTAATGACATTGATAATAAACAAATTCCAGAAATAAAGCTTCTTAACCCTCCCACTGTCTTCACGGGTGACCCCGCCAGGAAAGTTGACCATTGAGCAGGATTGATGGTTTATCCCTTGAGGTCCACGTGGCAGGGGTGAGGAATGAGCTCCACCTCACCTCTGCCACATGGACCACAAGGGATAAACCATCAATCCTGCTCAATGGTCAACTTTCCTGGCGGGGTCCCCCGTGAAGACAGTGGGAGGGTTAAAGCTTCAAGAGGGACTGAACACCCTCAGAAAACGTAACTCCACCCCTAGTCAAGATTTAAAAAATGCTATGAAAGTGGGCGTTTCCAGGAAGCAACATGGCCAAGTGTGGGGAATTTCCCGAGACGAAGGGGGAGCAGGAGGGGGAGCGCGAGAGGGCGGGGGCGGGGTTGAGGTACGGAGGACAGTGACAGAGAAAGCTAGCTTCTGACGAGAAAAACATGGACAGTGACCGTAGCGACGCTAGCAGTTTAGTGACTGAGCGATCGTTTGAGGTGGAGGATTTGTCTCCTCCAGCATCTGCGGAGGTAGAGACAGGGTTTGTGGAACCCAGCGGCCCCGAGTCGTATCAATTTGAGCTTCTTAAAGCTTCATTTTTTTTGCTCAAACAAGCAGAAAGAGCAACTGAAACTGATTATAAACAAAGTGCTGCTGCATTTAGCAGAACAAGATCAAACCCAGAACCAAGAATGATTTATGATTTTTGTCCATGTCGAGCCACTTTTATGCTAAAATATTAAATATGCTCAAGTCATCATCAAGTCAACAGACGCAAGTCGATTCAAGTCGCAAGTCTTTGACGTTCAAGTCTGAGTCAAGTCGTAAGTCTTAATAGATTTTATCAAGTCAGGTCACAAGTCATTAAAATAATGACTCGAGTCCAAGTCATGTGACTCAAGTCCACACCTCTTCATCCACAATTTAAAAAAGCGTCCTACGCCCCTGGATGGATGGATTTTTTGTTTGTTTTGAACTGTGGGGCCACCATCTATGGCAACTCAGAGACCCGATTGTCTTTTTTTGTTTTCTTTAGTAGATCAAATAACCGCTTTACACTTAAACGAATATAAAAATATTAAATATGCTCTCACACACACACACACACACACACACACACACACACACACACACACAGTACGGACACAGCATCTTTAGTTACTCTCATCTCCTTTCAAAGCACAGTACCACTTAACATAAATTATTCCACTAAAGAGCTGTGTGCTCAAGGGCACCGGGGATTGAATGACCCACCGGGGACCCAAACAACTGGTTCCGTCTGCCGTTCTATTCTTTTACTGCGTTGTGTTTCATCAGCACCTCTTTCTGTTTGCTTTATTGTTCAGCTTCAGTGGTCTTTTTCATCATCACCTGTGACAGCTGTTTGGAGCGTTCAGATAAACACAGCAAGGCTTTTTCTATTATCGTTACGGAATAAGACTTTGGCTGTAACAGTTGATGGTGTTGACTGCTTATAGACAAGGTTAGCATGATGATTGTACGTGATGATCCACAGAAAGACCACAAATCAGCGTTGATAGCAGCTTTCGAGAAAACAAATAGTTTTTGTGTCGTTCCTACATCTCCATTGCAAAGATTTTTTTTCCATGCTGCACAGAGAAAAGAGAAAAGATCTCTATAAAATATTATTTTATTAGCTGCTATCCTTTTCTTTCCAGGAGACGTCACAATTTTTCACCATTTTCATTTCCTCCTGCTGTCACTATTCTTTTAAAAACACAGTAAAATCAAAAGATCTTTCAAAGCGATCAAATTTGCACCACGCTGATTAACCTAAAGGTTTCTTGTTTGTGTTTTACCGGCTGTAATGCGTTTGGCCACATAAATGGTTAAAGTGAGAGATGCAGCAGGTGCTAGGTTAATTCTGATCCATGTTTAATAATTATAACTAACAGAATACCATAAAGAAAATCAGATTATCTTGATAATTAAAAGACATAAAAAGTTGGCCTGAATTAGTGCTTAATGATGGTGAGTTCACAGGTCATCAACATTGTAAGGAAATTGTATTTCTGCTTGCAAACGACTCCTCAAGGAAAACTAATCAAATTTTGAGTTTCTGACTGGCTTATGTTTGATTTGTCCGATCATGCTGAGTGACGGGACGGGAGCCTAGCGCCGGGGACACACCGGCCGCGGAAGCGCCGCGAAGCGCCGAGAAGCGAATCGCTCACGAAATTCGGCCGCTGCTTGCCGCTCCTCTGTTCAGATCAGAGCCTCGGCTCAGCTGTAGTTTTTCTTTTAAACACTTGGTGTCCTCCATTTTCTCTCTGCCTTTTCTTAGCTCTTTTCCTCTACGTTTGAGTGTTTGTACGTGTGCGTGTGTGTGTGTGTGTGTGTGTGTGTGTGTGCGTGTGCGTGTGCGTGTGTGTGTGTGTGTGTGTGTGTGAACCTATGGTATGAGTTGTTTCTGCCAGTTGAATTTCTTGGAATCCGCTCCAGTTCTGCAGCTGTATCCTAGCAGTTTCTTCAGAAACGGGTACGTAAATAATCATGTTTTTCGGGGGTCGTACAGCTCCTTGTGTTTCTCAACTTCCATAATTCATTTAAAGTCATCCATCTTAACTGCTTGCCTCAGACTTTCTGCCTCTCTGTCCTGTTTGCTCCGGTGAAAAGACACCCAAAACCACACCCCCCTTCACGTGGTCACACACGCACACAAGCTCGATGTGTGTGTGTTCGTGTGGTTTTTCTGCAGTGTCTGTTTACGAACACATTTGACTATTGCGGAATTTTATTTTGAAATGCTTTATTTTGTTAACTTTACCGGCCTGCCTCTAATGTCTAGGTTTGACTTCCTGCCAGAATTGACGCGATTCACCCGCGGCTCGCGAAAAAAATAGAGCCAACGCCGAAATGATCATTGCACGGCGCGGGCTGGAACGCAGGCGCGCGCCGGCGCGAGGAGATTCGCGGCGCTTCGGCGGCCCATGTGGTCTATAGAATAGCTTAACAAGGGCGCCGAATGAAGGCGGTCCCATTTTCGCGGTGCTTCTGCGGCCAGTGTGTCCCCGGCGTAAGTCTCCACTCTTTCTGGTCGGCTCATGGGTCACCGAAAGAACGAAAAAATGAATGCAAGTCAACAGGGCTAAATACGCAATTTCCTAATCCGCTTTGCCTTACGCCCTGGATCACACCAGTCACATACGAGATTTATCAGCTTGTAAATGTTCATAATTAGCATGACTACAAATCAGAAATAAGTACGTCACATATATGACATCACCACACAATCTCCTCTCCCCTAGCGTAGCTGCTACTTACCACATGGCCAGATTTATGGTGCTTCTTTCCTCCTGAAGGAAGGATTTGAAGTTCACTGAACTTACAGACTATTTCCCCTTGTTTTTCTCCGTGTCCGGTTCGATGACCCCACATTCATGAAGCACATTTGTAGTCCTGGACTTATTTTCACACATAACCTAAAATAACGTTTCCTCCCATTAAAAAATAAATGCGTTCTTGGTATCAAAATGCGTATTTAAAATTCATGGACATCATACAAGAACACCATGGCACATAACACGCTTAAAGCAGCTTTCTGGAGTTTTCCCCTTTCAAAATTTTTTATGATTTGTCAGAAATCCGTAAAAGTGATTATCTTATCATGTACTGTGAGATGATGTAAGCAACAGTGTTGGGAAAGTTTGTTTGAAAAATGAACTAGTTCAAAGTTCAGTTCATACATTTTAAAATGAACTAGTTTATTTCTTAGTTCATAATCAAAAACATTTTGAAATAAGTTCACTGTTCCAAAAATGAACTAGTTCATAGTTCTTTTTTTCTCCTATATATGTGCTCTCATATATATATATATATATATATATATATATATATATATATATATATATATATACCTCTCCCTGGGCTGTCACTTATCGTGGTGGGAGGGGTTTGAGTGTCTCAGTGATCCTAGGAGCTAAGTCGTCTGAGACTTTATGCCTCTGGTAGGGTCACCCGTGGCAAACAGGTCCTAGGTGAGGGATCAGACAAAGAGCAGCCCAAAGACCTCTTATGATGAATTATATAAATGGAAACTATGTTCCCTCGCCCGGACGTGGGTCACCGGGGCCCCCTCTAGAGCCAGGCCTAGAGGTGGGGCACATTGGCGAGCGCCTAGTGACCAGGCATTCACCCATGGAGCCCAGCCGGGCACAGCCCGAAGAGGAAACATGGGCCCCCTTCCCATGGGCTCACCACTCATGGGAGGGGCCAAAGGGTCGGGTACAGTGTGTGACAGGTGGTAGTCGAGGGCAGGGACCTTGGCGGTCTGATCCTCGGCTACAGAAGCTGGCTCTTGGCACATGGAATGTCACCTCTCTGGTGGGGAAGGAGCCTGAGTTGGTGTGTGAGGTTGAGAGTTTCCGACTAGAAATAGTCGGACTCACCTCAATGCATGACTCTGGCTCTGGAACCAGTTTCCTTGAGTGGGGTTGGACTTTCTACCGCTCTGGGGTTGCTCCCACTGAGAGCATACTAGTTGCCCCCCATCGTGGTGCCTGTACGTTGGGGTTTACCCAAGTGAATGAGAGGGTAGCCTCCCTCCGCCTACGTGTGGGGGGACGGGTTCTGACTGTGGTCTGTGCTTATGCACCAAACTACAGTTCAGACTACCCACCCTTTTTGGAGACCTTGGAGGGGGTGCTGGAGAGTGCTCCTTCCGGTGACTCCCTCGTTCTGCTGGGGGAATTTAACGCTCACATGGGCAAAGACAGTGAGACCTGGAGAGGTGTGGTTGGGAGGAACGGCCCCCTGATCTAAATTCAAGTGGTGTTTTGTTATTGGACTTCTGTGCCTTTCATGGATTGTCCATAATGAACACCATGTTCAGACATAAGGTGTCCATATGTGCTCTTGGCACCAGGATACCTTAGCCTGCAGCTCGATGATCGTCTTTGTTGTTGTTTCATCTGACCTGCGGCCGCATGTCTTGGACACTCGGGTGGAGAGGGGTGGAGCTGTCAACTGACCACTACTTGGTGGTGAGTTAGCTCAGATGGTGGGGGAGGATGCCGGTCAGACCAGGCAGGCCCAAACATATTGCAAGGGTCTGCTGGGAACACCTGGCAGAGTCTCCTGTCAGAAGGAGCTTCAATTCCCACCTCCGACAGAAATTCCAAAATGTTGCGGGGGAGGCGGGGGACATTGAGTCTGAATGGACCCTGTTCCGTGCCTCCATTGTTGAGGTTTCCGACCAGAGCTGTGGTCGCAGGATCGTCTGCGCCTGTTGTGGTGGCAACCCCTGAACCTGCTGGTGGACACCGGTGGTTAGGGATGCTGTCAAGCTGAAGAAAGAGTCCTATCAGGTCTTTTTGGCCTGTGGGACTCCAGAGACAGCTGACGGGTATGGGCAGTCCAAGCTGAACGTGGCTCGGGTGGTCGCCAAGGTAAAAACCCGGGCATGGGAGGAGTTCGGTGAGACCATGGAGCAAGATTTCCGTACGGCTTCGAGGAGATTCTGGCCCACCATCCGGCACCTCAGGGTGGGAAGCAGTGCGCTACCAACACTATCTATAGTAGGGACGGTGTGCTGCTGACCTCTATTCAGGACATTGTGGATCCGTGGGCAGAATACTTTGAAGACCTCCTCAATCCCACCGACACGTCTTCCAGTGAAGAAGCAGAGTCTGGGGACTTTGGGTTGGCCTCTCAAATGTCTGGTGCTGAGGTCACTGAGGTGGTCAAAAAGCTCCTCTGTGGCAAGGCTCCAGTGGTGGATGAGATCTGCCCGGATTTCCTTAAGGCTCTGGATGTTGTGGGGCTGCGTTGGCTGACGCGGCTCTGCAATATTGTGTGGACATCGGGGGCAGTCCCACTGGACTGGCAGACTGGGGTGGTGGTTCACTTATTTAAAAACGGGGACCACAGGGTGTGTTCCAACTACAGGGGGATCACACTCCTGAGCCTTCCTGGTAAGGTCCATTCAGGGGTTCTGGAGAGGAGGGTCCGTTGGATTGTTGAACCTCAGATTCAGGAGGAACAATGTGGTTTTGGTCCTGGCCATGGAACACTGGACCAGCTCTATACCCTTAGGGGGATCCTGGAGGGTGCGTGGGAATTTGCCCAACCAGTCTACATGTGTTTCATGGATTTGGAGAAGGCGTTTGACCGCGTCCCTCGGGGGGCCCTGTGGGGCGTACTCCGGGAGTATGGGGTACCAGGCCCTCAGATACAGGCTGTTATGTCCCTGTATGACTGGTGTCAGAGCTTGGTCCGCATTGCCGGCAGCAAGTCGGGCTCGGGACCAGAGTTAATAGGGTGTGTATGGGGAGCATGAGTGGGTGTCCGGCGTGCATTTTTGTAAGTCTTTGGTTGTATGTGTATGTGTGAGCATGAGGGAGGGAGTGTGTGACTGTGTTTGTGTATGACTGTATATGTCAGGTGGGGCCTTTGACTCCTCCCCTCTCCTGGGATCTCCTTTGATGATATAGATCTTCGTCTCTCCTCCCCCTGCCACACCTGGTGTGGGGTGTGGTGCCTTGGTCTGCTTGAGTGTTCGCGGCTCCCGGGTCAGGGGGTTTAAGATCTTTGGCGCCTGCCTGGTCAATCCCGATGGCTGCCTGGTGGGGTCTGGGTCCCTGGGCTCTGCTGGGTCCCCGGCGGGGGTGGTCGCCCCTGGGTCCCGGGTCGCTGGGTCCCGGGCTCGGCAGGCTAGGGGGTGGGAGGCGGCGGGCGGGCCTGTGGGCTTGCCGCTGATATCTCCCGGGACGTTGCCGGCTGCTGGTTGTGGCCCCCCGGGGCGATCCTCTGCGCCTCTCGAGGGGGGCGGGGGGCCTTTCTGGTTGCAGTCCCCTTGGGGTTCCTGTGTTCTGGGGCAGCGCCTGGATCTCTGGGACTTGGAGCTCCCCCCGTCTCCTGCACATCTTTGGGGGCAGATCTGTGCTCCATCACACTCTCTATTGGGCGCTCCTATAGAGAAACCTTACATAAACAAGCGTGTGTACACACACAGGTGCTCACATGGTGCTCTCAAAAGTATGGGCTTGGGTACGTTCAACACTTGTCTCAAGGCTGTCGTTGCCACTAAATGCACTATGATTTATTATTGTGTGATTGTTCAGTTAAACAATGTTGATTTTATATTTCATCATCACGTTGACACAGTGATAGCTTGCTCCTGAGGTATTGTGTGTCCCATTTTTTTCTGCTCTTCTCTTTCTGCAGGTCTAGAAGCAGACTCTTGTTCATTATTGTTTATTTTTTGTTTCTTCCACACAGCATAGACGTAGAAGAATAGATGCCACACCAACCACTACTGCCTATGTTTGGCCGCATTTGCGAGTTCTACTTTTTATAAACTCTATGGTTAACAGGATGTTTTAGCTAGGCATTAGCTCCGGAAATCTCCGTGGAGCTAGAAAGGTGAAAGATCGTGTTCATAAACCCGTTCACGTACGCCAGGACAAACGCACTCACTTTTACGTTCGTCAGGCAAAATACGAATGAGTTCTGTTCAAGTTCATGAAAAAAAATTCACGAACGATTGTTCAATGAACGTGTTCGGTCACAACACTGGTAAGCAATACGTTTATTTATTTATTTTTTACTATGCACGCCTCCTGCCTCGCCAAGCTCTGTGCAATAGGAAACTGAGCGCCGACCAGAACTAACCAATAGTGTTAGACTACCGCTAACTTGCTTCAAATTTAAGGAATACCTCTGCCGATGCAGAGTTGATGAACTTTTCACGGAAGTCTCTATAATATAAATATATGAAAATACAACATGACATGAGAATAATACTCATAAAACAGCGTGTTTTAGCTCTGTCGACTACAGAAGCACATTTATAAACAGAAACGTGAAGTCATCATCTTAAAAAAACAGAAATGTGATATGCTTGTCAGCCACTAGATGTGCCATTGGATAATAGAAATACTCCGGAAAGAAGCTTTAATTAGAAAATAGCGTTTTTTAGCCCCATTGACTTGCATTCACTTTTTTCGTTCTTTCGGGGACCCCTGAGCAGAAGTAGATAGGTGTGACTTAGGCTCTGTATTGGTTGATACCTTCAGGCTTGTGTTATTTGTGGTGGTAAAACAAGCAAACAATGCAACAATGCAAAGCTAATGGAGTCTGTGGTAGAATTGTGTTTCTGTTAGCCAATCAGAAGCGAGATGTCTGAATTTTATGAAAAGCAATAAAGAAGCCTAAGTCGTCTCCTCATGAATTCCCTGACCTTAAGAAGAAAAAAGAATGTCAGTGAATGGGGCTATAAACGCTGTTTTATGTTCCTCTCTGCTCTACGCCCTGAATCACATACATGTTGTACTTTTAAACAAAACAAAACTAAGGGTGTTTCAACTATACCATGTACTTTGAGATTTGACTGTACATCAGATGTCGCAGAATCTCCTCTCCCCCAGTGTAGCTGCTACTGACCACATGACCAGATTCGCAGTGGTTTTCTCCATGTTTTGTCATCCTGGAAGAAGGTTTCGAAGTTAGCCAAACAAATCTTCTCCTCTTCTCTGTGTCTGGTTTGATGATGTCCATTTGCTGAGACGAGCAGCTGAAGTTCCCCACGTCTTTTCACGCAAAACCTGAAAGACATTTTGCTGCCAGGTGAAAATAAGCACTTTTTTGGCATCAAACGTGTCTTTGAAATTTATCATAGACTCTCATTCATTTATTTTTATGGCAGTGGGGGCCTGTGGTAGACGTAGATGGGCGTTAGGCTCCCTATGAGGATGACCCCAGCTAACATTTGCTTCCTGAAACAGGAGTACCAGGGCTATTTTCCATAGAGAGTGACTCACATGACATTCAGGGCCTGGTGGTGGCTGTGTACGCCAGCCTTGCCTCTGTCATTGTGCCTCAGGGCAGCTGTGGCTACGATGTAGCTCATCACCACCAGCGTGTGAATGCTTTACTGAAGTTTATCAGAGTTTGTGAAACAGAATTGGCAGATTCCCTAAAGTGTCAGCAGTAATATGCAGTCGTACTAATGCATGAGCAACTGTTTTCTGTCTTTTCATCAGTTCACGCTGCTCAGATATGACGGATTCAAATTATTCTAAAAGTGGCCAAAATCAGCCGACAGATGAATCAATTCAGCATAATAATGAAAAAAATCATAATGAATGAAAAATAATTACATTTGATAATTTTCCTTTATTTAGCAGTATTTGTAAGACCAGTTTGTTTCCACGTTTAGCTGTATGGGCCATCTTTATGGGTGAGTAATTGTAATTCTGACCCACGCATGGTTGCTGCAGAGTCAGGGAGACCGATTGTTGCAGAGCCCTGAAAAAGTCTCTGAGCTCAGCTGTTGCAGCAGCAGCTGATCACTACATTAACCAGTATCACTAAATGTAGGCACGATGATGTCACCTTTCAGTGAATCAGTCCAACTCGTGCACAGCTGTAATCATTTAAAATAAGCTACATGTCTGTTAACCAAGCAGGAAAAACTAGGAGCTTCGTTTTTTTCATTTTAAAATGTGACAGTGACATGTTCCGAGCACCCACTTATCATTCCCTTTCCTCCTCCTTTCACTCCTTCCACTTCGAATTGCCAATTATTTCCCTTTCCATGTCTTCGCTGGATCCTTCTGCCCTCTCTTACCCTGAAATCTCAAGAGGTCTCATGCAAATCATGCTGAAAATGTGCGTGACAGATGGCCAGGGTTTAGGAACAAAATTATGTCCTTAAGTAGGAACATTAGCAATGTTATTACAACAGTGGAACTGTACGAAAGAGGACATCAGGGCTAATTAACAGATACAACAACATAGTAAAGAGAGTTAGCCTAGAATTTTCTTATAGCCCCCTTCGTATTTATTATTTTTTTAATTAAGCTTGGTTGTCTTTGAGCTGATGGAAAACTTGACAAACTGATTTGACTATAGGGATGGGTACCGAATTCGGTACCTTTTAAGGTGCCGACCGAATTCCACAGTACCGACCGAGCACCGATTCACTTCATTTGAAACGGTGCCTCGTTTCGGTACCCGTCCTTCACAACAAGAACTTGCCTAGACAGCTGCGCATGCGCAAGAGCGTTATGTCATCGGTCGCTGTGAGCGAGTTGTAAACAGAGCAGCATGGTAGAAAGAACGCACGCTAAAGCTTGGGTCCACTTCACTAAATGTGATGGGTAACTGGGTGACGATGAAACCAGCGACAACGATCTAAGTGAGACATCATCTTAATCTGCTCCGGTAGGTAAATAAAATGTTTAAGATAACGTTAGCTTGATTTGTTAGCTTCCGTTTCACTAATGGTGCGTTCGCTTTCTCCTCGGGACTCCGAAATTCCGACTAGACGAACATGAACGTGCTCTAAAGTTTGGCTTCACTTTACTAAATGCGACAGGTGATTGGGTGAAGATGAAACCAGTGTCAATGATTTAAGTGTGAGGCATCATCGTTTAAATCTGCTCCAGCAGTTAAATAAACTGTTTAAGATAACGTTAGCTTGATATGTTAGCTTCCTATGCCACCATTGTTATCATCTAATGGTGCGTTCGCTTTCTCCTTGGAAATTCTAACTTCCCAGTAGGAAAAATCAATTGAAAAACGACGGTAAAAGGAATGAAGATACACAGTAAATTTAGTTCACAGTAAAGATGTTTGCTTCAGTTTAATTATCAGCTTATAAAACTACAAGGACGATGTTAAAATACAAACAGTTGTATGTTATTTATCGTGATATTTATCAAATATGGTTATATATTGAGAAAAATATATATTTAATTATAAAAGAGAATTAAAAATATTAAACACTCAAAAGCATTGAAAATTGGTACCGTTAAGTACCGGTATCGATTCGTAGGTACTGGGAATTAGTACCGGATCGATTCAAATGTCAAAGTACCCATCCCTACTGGAGTATGAACCTTTGTCAGAGTATGAGCTAAACAGCTGTGAAAAATAATGTCATGGCATCATTTAAAGGCGTAGCTCACTGAAAATGATCGGTCACTCTGAGTTTTTCATGCAGCCTGAACATGAAAATAGTCTCCTACACCGATCTCCTGCATTAGCTTCTGATAGAAAACAGACGGCAAAACTCTCGGATTAGAAATCCTGACAGATTTACGTCACATTGTCACTTAACTCATTCGCTGCCAGCGTTTCTCGCCTTTTTTAACATTTTTTTTTAAGCGGAACAGAATGTTGCGCGCTAGGATGATGCCGACGCCAAAACAACCAAAACAAAGCGGCGACTCACCTCTTACATCAGGAAGAATCCGCGTGTTTCGAGAGTTATCTGTTCTTTCATAATCCGTAGTCAAATTGTGATCGGCAGAAGCTTTTCCGGTTCGCGCCTCACCTTTTTTTTTTTTACAGGAATGGTCCAAAACGATCTCCTAACACATGGATTTTCTGCTTCCTGATCCCGAGACGTGTGACGTATGCGAATGAAGATCAGCTTCAGAGCTGAGATGTTTTTCTCTCGGCGCCGGGGCTCGTTCCGATGCCCACACAGTAAAAACATGCAAATGACGACTTTAGTCATCAATGGCAGTGGATGAGTTAACGTTCATGACGGGGAAGGCTGTCGTTGGTTTAGCGTCAGGAAACAGCAGAGAACCTCTCGTCTAGTAGAAGCTAACTGTTAGCATTAGCAACTCCAACACACAGCAGAACTCGTCCAGGCTTGTGTTATTTGGGGAAGATAAAACAGTGCAGAGTCAGGGGTAGAGTCATGTTGCTGTTAGCCAATCAGAGGAAGGATTATCAAATAATCAGGAACTAAAAAGTCCTGTTGCCTGAAGCTCAAATTTTGATGTGGTTCACTTCTAATTTCTAAAACAGGCACACCAGAGCTTTGTTTCACAAAGTACGACTTACAAGGCATTCATTCCTACTAGAGATAACGTACTGATTAAACACCTTTACACTTTTTTCTGCAGTAATTTGTTTTTTGCTTGTTATCAAAGGAGCAAGTAAACCATAGTTTCATCTCCTCTCCACCCGTCTTACTTCTTCCTCTTCTCAATCATCGTTTTCTTTCCATGAAATTGAAA
>NC_091752.1:64303868-64308868 GCF_043380555.1 Nothobranchius furzeri | reverse complement strand
GCGGCTAAACACGTCGTCACTGGTCCGATCAGGCAGGGGCCAAAGAAAATTACGGAGTCCGACATTATTTTGGCAAACTTGCACACCGAAGCAACATTAATTTTGGTGACCTCCGAATGGCGTAACCGGGTGTCGTTACCGCCAGCATTAATAACAATCTTTCTGTATTTACGCTTATCCTTAGCCAGCAGTTTCAGATAAGATTTAATGTTGCCCGCTCTGGCCCCCGGTAAACATTTAACAATGGTTGCTGGAGTCTCTAATGCCACGTTTCTGACTATGGAGCTGCCAACGATCAGAGTCGGCTTATCAGTGGGTGCGTCACTGAGCGGGGAAAATCTATTAGAAACGTGGATGGGTTGGTGGTGGCCCACGGGCTGGGTTCTATGCTTCCTGCGTACCGTCACCCAGCCGGCCTGAGGTCCCGGCTGCTCGGGTTCTGCTGGAGGATCGCTACGGGGTGGTTCTGAGCTAGTTAGCCCCGCGCTAGCTAAGTAGCTACGGCTGTTTACGGGTTTTTCAAAAGCGTGGAACCGGGACTCCAATTCCGACACCCTCGCCTCCAAAGCTACAAAAATGCTGCATTTTTTACACGTACCATTATCACTAAAGAAGGCAGAGGAGTATACATCTGACACAGAGAGCAAGAGATAGGAGACGGAGAAGCAGAGACAGAAGTAGCCATAGCCGTGCTGAGGCTAAGCTAACTGGACGAGCAAACTGTTCAACACCAAATAAACTGAGTGTGAACTCAAATGGTTCCCTAAAAGCTAGGTGGAACAACAGAAAATGTGTGTTTTAGCGTGCTTCTGTGCTACAATAACTCAGAGATATCCTAGTACAGAGAAATTAAATCAGTTTTAGCGAGCCCCAAACACCAAACAGCTACACGTAGTGCAACACTGAAAACAGGAAACAGGAAACGCCTTACCGCCAGGTGCAGCCAATCCCACACCACAATCAATCAAAATCTGGTTGTTGATTGTTGGTGTTTTCCATCTGTGAGCAGCATAGTAGCTAAAAGCAGCTTCACCCTGTTTGGTTCTGACCATCAATATATAAATATTGGACAATGGGTTTCCATAGGCTCCAATTACACGTTTTGGAAGAAAAATGGGAGGTGGCCACCACCGCCATTTTGACTGTGCCACAGGTTCCGTCAAGCCCAGACAATTCCACAAAAGGGCAGAGAGGTGGGGCTGAGGGTGGGGCTGTAAGGCTGGGATCAACTGACGACACCCGGTCGAACTAGCTACAAGCTAACCTGAAGCTAACCCAAAGCTAACGCGGAGGTGGGAGCTAAGCTAACGGAGGTAGCAACCTAGCTACAACCGGAGTTAACTGTGCACAACACCAGAGCTTCTGAGTCAGAGATACGCCGGGCTGACCGCTGGGTAAAACCGGGTGGAACACAGAGGTCTCCGAGACCTCCACGAGCCGATAGTCGGAACCCAGCTCCACCAACATGTTATATTTCAACCCATTTTCTAAAGTGCAGCATTATGTTAAATGCACTGGGTTTTACCCTATTACATTTAAATTTCATGATTAAACAGTACATGTTAAAATCTAAGCTCAGCTCGGCAGTGACCTAAAATACATAAATATCATTTTACTTACCGAAAAAAATGAAGTGGAGACTCCTTGGACGCTCTATTAGTGCAATTAATGCCACAGCAAGTCACTTTGTCCAACAATTGCACAAAAAAATTCCAAAAAAGAATACACAAACACAGAGACTCAAAATCCCGGAGCATTTCCATGCCAGGCCGAGGCTCTACTGAGGCCTTTCAACGGAGCTAGCTTTGTGGTCACGTGGGTCTGATGCTCATTAATTATACAGAATTTTAGGCTTTTAATACACTTAAACAGAAGAGTGAGAAAAAAATTCCCCCCCCTCTCAGAGTTGTCATGAGTGTAAACTAGATCATTCAAACCAAAAACATGTTTTGGCACCAGGCTGTAAACATGTTTATTTCTGCTGTGAAATTGGTATTTTTAACAAGGGAGTCGATGAGGATTTGCTCGCTTCTGACACCAGCCCCTAGTGGATGAGGGTGGAACTGCAATTTTTGGTACTTCCGGGTTGGCCTCAATTTTTCACCCGCATTATGGGGGCTTGGTTGTGACCCAAGGTTCTACCAGCTGACCGCTTCCTAAGGATCTCAGAGACCTGCTGGGCGTAGATACATGAAGGAGCAACTCATTCTCACACCCAAGGCGTCAAAATATGACGCCTGTGACCAAGCCTCAATATATGACGATTCGGGATGCCCCAGCATGGCAGGAGATGAAGATCAGGGACAAACAGCTGACGCAGCATCCCAGAGCGTCGGTATCCGACGCCGGTGGTGAGACGAACATTAGAACTACTTGTGAACTACTTAGCCTTCCCCTCACCCCAATCCTAACCTTAAGGTCACAGTTTATGGACCTTAAGGTTAGGATTGGGGTGAGGGGAAGGTTAAGTCCGTGTGACCGCACGCGTCTGACAGTGACACCAGAGGAGCCACATGATCCAGCGTGTCCCTGATCATCGTCTCCTGACGCGCTGGGGCGTCCCGAATCGTCATATATTGAGGCTTGGTCACACGCGTCATATTTTGACGCCTTGGGTGTGTTGGAAGGAGATCTGACATATATTCTGGCCCCACGCCATTGAGTGATTTATAAACTGGCAGTAGTACTTTGACATTGATTCTGTTGTTTACTGGTAACCAATGCAGAGATTTAAGAACAGGAGTGATGTGTTCGGTTCTCTTGGTTCTTGTTAGGACTCTAGCAGCAGTATTCTGAATAAGCTGCAGTTGCTTCACAGCTTTTTTGGGAAGACCAGTCAAAAGACCATTGCAATAGTCCAGCCTGCTGGAGATGAATGCAAGAATGAATTTCTCTTGGTCTTGTCTGGACATGAGACCCTTGAGTTGTGCTATTTGACGATGATAAAACGCTGATCTAGTTATAGCCTTACTGTGACCACTGAAGCTCAGGTCTGAATCAATTATGACACCAATATTTCTAATCGATGTCTGTCTTCATTCCTCTGGAGCCAAACCCAGCAGATATCATCGTGTCACTGAGACTTTACAGCAATCCTCATACTCAGCAAGCATGTAGTGACAGTGCAGAGGAAAACTCCCTTTTAACAGGACGAAACCTCCAGAGGATCCTGGCTCAGTATAAGCAGCCATTGACTCACTGTAGTTCTAAAAATATCTCAAGCTACTTTTTCAGTTACTGAAATCTTGATTTTACAGTGAAAGTGAGAGCTGGAGCAGCTGGAGGAGCTCTACTCTGAGCCCTTCCCAGATATCAGAGCTTCTAAGCTTCTAGCAGCCTGAGCGGGGGATGGGTGTGTGTGGCCAGCTCCAGCTTGCATTCTTAAACTGAAACAACTCATTTTGAGATGTACTAAAACTGATGTACTAAAACTGCTAAAATACATTTTTGTGGGTGAGATTTCGTGCGAAGAACTTCATGAACACGTTTCATATCAACCCTAGAACTATTATAACTTCAAAAAATGTCATAATAAGTCCCTTTAAAAATCTTCAGAGCAGAAATAACCTTTAAACCTTTTGTAACAACCTTGTTAAGATGTTTATTATGTAGACATTCATGTTTTTAGATCAAGGCATTTTGTGAAATGTTTTTCTTTTTGAGGATCCCTTTCAGTAATACTTCTGGTCTACTAGGAAAAGTACATAGTGTATTATCTTGCATTTCAGTTGCATAAAAACAACATTTTGAGTACACTGAGAAGTTCTGCTCTAATCTATCATGTAAAATTATGCACTTGTGTCACAAAATGACATCCATGCTTGGAAAAAAGACTCGTGCTTGTTCGGACTCCTGTAGCTGTTCTGTTAGAAGATTTCATAACCATCACATCTCATGTTTCATCGTGCAGAGCACAGAGGGAAAATAAAAGTCTTGCTCTGCAGGTGCAGCCGCCCCCTGCAGAGAAACTAATAGATGGAAGGAGGTTTTGAAGAAAACATAACTGTTTCACTCGGAATAAACTCATTTTTTCGAAGAAGTAAATTTAGTAGAAAACCACAGTTTTTTTAGAGAAGGTTCTACAAGGCGGCATAAGAAAATTTTAAACTAATAGAGGAGAAATGTGATGTTATTATTGATTTGAAAAACAAACAAGCAAAACTCTCAGAGCAGTTGGCAGAATTGGACTAAATTGCAACGTACGGTCATATGTCATATCAAACATCTCTTTGCACAAATCCAGCTCTCTAGCTCAGATGAAGGCTTCTTCCGTTGCATTGAACAATCTTTGTGAATTCAGATAAATCATTTTATTCTGTTGTCTAGAACACTGTCAACCCAGGTATTTTTCAGCAATATTTCTCATAGAAATCAAAAAGCTGTCATGGCTGAGGGAAGTTTCCTGACCCAAGACATGCAGAATGATACCGAGACGGAGGTAGGAGAAACAAAACACAACTTTGTTATTATAAGGAAACTAAGGGTGCACCACAGACGTGATGGTGAGTAGCCAAGGCGCTGAGCACCGCTTCAGGGGGGAGGGTCTGTAGAATAGACAGAGGTGAGGGGTCTTGCAGCTGGAGTAGAATAAATTGTCTTAGGCCTAGTCCACACGTAGCCGGGTTGTTTTAAAAACGAATATCCGCCCCTCCAAAAACTTGCATCCACACCACCTCGTTTTAAAAAAAACTCTGTCCACACGTACCCGGATAAATACGTTGTTAAGGACATGCCGGACCTGTAGGCGGCAGTACTTCCCCCGTTCTTAACCTCGTCCTTCGTCTGTGGTCTTCCGCGAGGAGCAGTAATTCCGCTTGCAAAAACAAACAAGCAGAAAGCGCTTGGACAATTGATAAAGCGAGCGCAGCTCTGAGGGCATCCATGCTGTCAGCTAGTGTAAACACAGGTCGCACACGTGATGTCAGCATTTTTTTGTCGCGGAAAGTGACGTTGCGGACCTTAAAACTCCGGTTATGTCTGTCCACACGCAGACACCCAAA